>NC_058403.1:44321135-44570416 GCF_002201575.2 Neomonachus schauinslandi | reverse complement strand
CACACACACACACACACACACACACACACACACACACACACACACACACTCTCTCTCTCTCTCTCTCTCTCCCCTACACTCACGAGTGGAGATTACTAAAAAAAGATATTTGGAAATATCAGCTCTTTTCCTAAAGATGCATGGATGGTATATTCCTACCACTTTTAAAAATGTGTGTGTGTGTGTGTTGTGTGTGTTGTGTACACACACACGTATCATGCACCATTTCATTTTATGGCCCAGATTACAGGTAACATTTTAAATTATCATTCACTCTAATACTTCATATGCATAAGTTCAAGATTATCATCAATATAATAAAGATTAGTAAAACTAGCACAAATATTAGCAATCACCTCTAAACACTGCGAGGCCAAAGTACAGCTTTACTACAAGACAAACAAAACAAAACAAAAATCAGGGAAAATCAATGGTTGTGTTACCTTTAAGACACGTTTGATAGAACCCAATACAAAGTCTCTCTGTGGATGCTTCCTGTTCTGAAGGATCCAGTCACGATTTAACACCTTTTCCCCTTCTTCCAGCACACATTTCTGACCCTGGAAATGTGGCTTCTCATACAAAATCCAGCTGACAAAATATAAAAGCATGATCAGTTATAATTAATTTTCTAAGAAATGAGGCATAAAACAAATGATACTTAGTCCACAGACCATCTCACCTTCCTACCTTTTAAAAGCTGAGCTATTTTCCACCATTAGCACACAATTCCGTTTTTGAAACAATGATATATGCTAATGTAAGTACAAATAAATAGCGTAAGAATAAAAGTGCATTACAACTTGGAAATAGTCCTGAACATAATCAATGCGTATGCTTATATACAGGTACACAAGCGCTTTCTAGATGGTATATAAACAAAGCCATACATTTCTATTAAAACAGCAGTTTAACAATTCCAAATTTTAAATAAAATGGGAGCACACGTGTCCCATTTTATTACATGAAAACAACACTACACCATACCACTTACATCATGAATATTGACCAGTGAGTAACTGAGACACCGGACAAAGAAATTTTGGCTCCAGCATGTCCAAGGGAAATGGTCAATAACAACTGAGGTTTCCCTCATTTTTACACCATATAAAGAATCCTTCACTTCTTGACTATGTCAGCTATACAAATGACTAAGTATGTGGCCTTCACATTCCTTAGCATCCCACAGATTTTGAACTCACTTTCAAGGCTGTGCTTCATTCAACTCATGCCTTTAACTCAACTTGCCAAATCTATCCTGCTAATAGTGTAGTTTCAGGATGGTATTGATTGTATATATATATTAGGTCTTGCTACTTATAGCTGGCTTTAAGCACCAAAAACAACCTATATTTTCTGTCACAGTAGATAAAGAGAACAATTAAGTTATAAAACACTAATAATGTTTCAAAATATTCTGTCAAAAACCAGAGGAAAAGGAATGTGACTTCAATAAAAAATATAAAAAGCATAAACAGTAAGAAAATACACTTAGTTGGGAGAAACATGCTACAAAATTTTAAGAGATCTCTTACCAGCCCCTTACAACTTTTATCAGTACCCCATTCGGAAAGGACCATGATGTAGCATCAGGAATACTACAGTAGATCTCTTGCTTATATTTACTTCCATGGAGATCATAGATAACCATCTGCAACATACAGTAAGTAGGCACAATAACTAATTTTAAGAATGCATTTAAAATTCCAAAATGTCCTAGAATGTAGAAAATAAAATATCCTAAATATATAAAAGTAATTATTACTTTAGATGCTAAATCTGTGAGTAAAACAATCCCTTTTAAAGTCAGTTAAAAGTATTTACTTTAAACTCCCCAAACCTGAAAGTAACCTTACTTTTTTTTTTTTTTTAAGTCAACTCTGTACCCAGTGTGGGGCTTGAACTCACAACCCCAAGATCAAGAGTCGCCTGCCCTCCCAACTGAGCCATCCAGATGCCCCTAAAGTAACTTTACTTTTCGTATCTTAGTCTATAAGAAACTTACCCTTATGGGGTGCCTGGGTGGCTCAGTCAGTTAAGCGTCTGCCTTCAGCTTGAGTCATGACCTTAGGGTCCTGGAATCGAGCCCCACATCGGGCTCCTTGCTCGGTGGTGTCTGGCTCTCTCTCTCCCTCCCTCTACCTCATGCTCTCTCTTGCACTCTCTCTCAAATAAATAAAATCTTTTAAAAGAAAACCAAACAAACAAGAAAAGAAACTTATGCTTACCTTCCCAGGTCTTGGGTTACACCTCAAAATTTGTTTGTTAATATTCTGAAATAATAAAAGTGTAAGAAGGAAGCCTTAAAAAACATCAACAGAAAGATATAGTTCAATTTCTTAGCAGTCACAAATCTAATTTATCACATATTTACTTAGGGGCCATTAAATGCAAAGCGCACCTCTAGGTACTACAAGGAAAATGATGTGTTATTTGTGCCCTCAAGAAGCTTATAGCTACAAAGGGGGAAAACGATAGATCACACTCACATGACTCTAAGTGAAGGACTAAGTTAAACTACAGGTAAAACACAAAAAAAGAAGCCAAGTGATGGCCATCAAGGGAAACGGCACCATCATGGAGGTTAGGTGATGGCACAGGGAGGTGCCCAAAGGCTTGTCTGAGCAAGTGATATGGAGAAGACCTTGAAAAACAGGATTTCAACAAGTGAAGCAATGTGGCAGGCTGGGGTCAGGGAGTAGCACTAAAAAAACTTCTATGAAGAGAACATACTGAGGAAAAGTACAGTGGTAGGAAACACAGGGTGCATGACCAGAGCATGAGGAGACAAGGCTGGACAAACAGGACCTGGGTGTGTTGGAATGCAGTGAAGATGTTCCCCGTGACTTGGTAGGTGATGGAGAATCATTAAAGAAACATTTCTTCAAATCCCACCCTTTCTTTTTTTAAAAAGATTTTGCCTTGCAAGCTACTGGTTGATATTCAAGTATATAACTATCTGATACTATGGCTATTCAAGGACTTTGGAATCCTAGAGAAAGTTCCATGATCTTGGGAATGCCAGAAAGGAAAGTCCCACGTTAAATGGATATATTCTATGTTAGACATTTAAATATTTCTAAGGCAAAGAATACATATAACTGAATTTCAAGGCATTTTCCAGTTATAATGCTTTCAGCTTTTTCTTTGAATTAGGCTGTTCATTGCCTTGCTTTGTACGAACAACATGAGCAATTATAGTGAGAGGACACTGTGAGGTTGTCACTTAAAATGTTTTAAAATATTAGGAAATATTTTACTGAGACACATAGGTTCAATGGTTCCAGTAACAAATTCCCCATATACAGTATCTTCAGAAATTCAAATGCTATCATTTAATTTAGCTTGAAAACTAAATATTAGCAAAGAACTGGGAAATAACTTGCTTCTCCCTTATGCCTCTTAAATTCTGACTAAGCAATTTTGTTTTCTCATTTTAACAGTCCAGCTAAAATACAGCAGTTGTGACACACTTCAATTAAAGGATAAAGTAACCTCTGATATATTTTTAAAACAATCCTTACACAACCTCAAAACACTGATTTTCTTAATAAGCTTTCAGATCATTTTATGACCCAAAGCACTACCTCACTAGTTAATAATCAAAGTAACTTACCTCTGTGAACAGGCTTAATCTGCCTGAGATGTCCTGAGCACGGAAGTATTTTGACACTGGTTCCTGAAAAATCCCACCAAATCGGGGTCCCTTCTCTGAGGAATGGGTTTTGGAAGTCTGCAAATACTGATGATAAGCACTCTTTAAAGAAGAATGTAGTTTGGAAGTAAGGTCAGATTTTTGTAGAAATGAAGCCTTTTCTGGCCACAGACCAACTTGCAGATTGGAGGTAGCAGGTTCATTTGACATTACATATGAATTCTTAGAAATTCCAGTCCTTTCCTGGCTATCATCGGGGTAAAATGCGATGGAAGGGTCTGGCCGCTTGAAGGCTTCCTTCCTCCTAGCTCTCAGGCTTCCTTTATGTAACGGTTCCTCCTCCTCCTCCTCCTCCTCCTCCTCCTCCTCCTCGTCCTCGTCCTCCTCTTCCCCTACCCCCTGTCTGTCTTCATCAAAATTCATCTTTAAACGCTCTGATACAGACTGCAGAAGGGATAAAACAGAAGAGGGCTGGCTTGCACTCTCTCTTGATTTTGTGGAGCCATGGTGACCAGGTGAGACCTCGTTGGACAGAATGTCCTCCTGAGAACTGTCATCCTCATAAATGGGAGACAAAGCTAAGGGATAAATTTTGTACCTTTTGGCCTCCACTGATAAGAACGATTCTGAACTATCACTATCAAATGTCTCACCTAATTTAGTATCCTTTTCAAAATGATGGACGAGGTCAGTTCTGCTCTCAGACCTCTCACATGCAAGAACAGGCATGCTGTCAGCAGATGTCTCAGGAAACAAGAGAGTGTGTGTTCTTCTTACTTCTGCGGTAGCACACCTGTCCTCATCTTGAAGGGGTTCTTCATATAATATAGTAAAGGAAGAATTTTCTTGTTCATCCTGAGAAATGAAGGCCAAGTTAGATTCTTCTTTTTCATCGCTATAATTATCATCCCTTATTTGGTTATCTACTGCAATAACAGATGTTCTTCTGTCTAGCTTTCCTATGGTACCCTCAGGTTGAAAATCCGGCATTGCTAAAACTGGGTAGCCTTCATAATCCTTACTTAATGTCGGTGATTCATATCCCCTGAAATAGGAGGAGGCAAGTCTGTTGTCACACGCTATCAAGCCTTCCTTTCTCTCAGGGGGATCTCTCTCCATTTCTCCAGCACTCTCTCCACCAGACTTTTGTGGGGTTTTTACAGCTTCATATATGGGAGGCATGGCCTCTGCTTGTGTAACAGGCAATTCCAGGTCTGTTCTGTATGTTTTCTGAATGTTTACCATTGTGGATAACACTTTGTGTTTCCTGAGAGCCTCATCAGAATCTTCTGGAGATATTCTTTCCATTTCTCTTGGAGAGGGCATGGACACAATCATGCCGAGGGTCTCTTTAGCCTCTCTCTTACATGGTTTTTCCATTTCTAAGGAGGCAGGGACTGTCGCCTTGTGAGCTTCTTCCACTTCTATCACTTCAGTTTTCCTAATACCTTCTCCAGCATCCTTTTGATAAGATACTTCCACCACAGGTCTTGCAGTCTTTCCAGTGATGCCTTCCACATCTTTTTCGTAGATATTTACCACTTCTAACATAATGGGCATAACCTCAGTTTTGTCCAGGTCCCCTTCAGCATCTCTTAGGTAAGTATCTTCCATTTCTAATCCAACAGGTATCACCTCAGTCTCAATATCCCCTTCAGCATCCTCTGGGTAAATATCTTCCATTTCTAATGTGGCAGGTATCACTTCAGGCTTTTCAGTAATCCCCTCAAAGTCCTTTTGGTAGACATCTTCCATTTCTGACATAACCGCTGTGATCCCAGTCTTGCCAATATCACCTTCAGCATGCTTTTGGTAAATATTTTCCATTTCTAATCCAACAGGTATCACCTCAGTCTTTACAATATCCCCTTCAGCATCCTTTTGGTAAATATTTTCAATCTCTAATGTGGTAGGTATTATTTCAGTCTTTCTAGTAATTACCTCAGCATCTTTTTGGTAGATATTTTTCTCTTCTGAAATAACAGGCAGCATGTCAGTTTTGCCAAGATCTCCTTCAACATCCCTCTTCTTATAAGCTTTTTTCATTCCTAAAATGGCAGGTAATCCTCCAGTTTTTTCAATATACCTCTCAGCATCTACTTGGTATACCTCTCCCACTTTAAGAATGTCAGCTATTGGCTCAGTTTTTGTGATATTCAATTTGGCTTCCTTTTTATGTGCTCTTCCCATTTCTGACATAGGAGGGACTGCCTCATATTTCATAAAATTCAATTCAGCATCCATTTTGTTTGTTTCTCCCAGTTCTAACATGGAAGGTCTAAGCTCCATTTCCCCCATATTTACTTCAGTATCTTTCTTGTGTACTTTCCCTACTTCTGACGTTGTAAGGAGTGTGCTTTTATTATTGTGTCCCGGCAAGCTTTTTTCAGACATACACACAAGACTATCAGACAAACTGCTTTTGGATGTCCCAGGTACATGGAGGTCATCATTTGCAAATGGATGCCATTTGAAATTTAATACAAGAGTTTTTGTATTCTCTGTCCCAGTTTTGTGATTATCCACACACTCTATTTCCATTTTCTCTTTAGAGTCCTCTTTGAAAAATAAATGTGTTTTTACCTTATTATCTAACCCTTTATGGGGTGTGTCTTTGGCTAGCAAAACAGTATCTGATTTCAGTAAATTTATACTATCAGACTGTCCAGCTCCATTTCCAGAAAACGGGGATTTTTGGTAGAGAACAATTTCTCTTCCTTTAATTGACTCTGTGTCATTAACTAAGTTACTTACAGAGCAGAATCTACCTAATACTTTATTTTCACTAATTTCACACGTGCTTTGATTTACTGCCTGTTCAGACACCAAGAACTCCCTTAATGTATCATGTGGCTTAACACTATCACTGTTCAGAATTCCTGAAGTATTAGCCTGAAGTTCAGAATCCCAGGTATCCTCAGTATCTTCAAAAGCTTCATTTGTCAAATTTTCTTGGGCTGAATAAATAATCTCATTGACTAATTCCCTAGCTTGATCTTCTAACAAACAAGATAAATTCATTCTATCAGAATCAAAAAGGAGACTCTTCTCACCAACTGTAGGTGAAACACAGACCTTTTCTTCCCCTCGGACTGCTGACCTGTTTTCCATGCCCTGCTCTTCCAAATGCTCCGTCAGTTGAATCCCGGTCAGTGTCACTTCTGATGGGTTTTTCTCACGGATGTCTTCTTTCGGAGTACCTGGATTCATTATGCTGTCTATGGCTATATGCTCCTGGCAGGTAGCAACTCTGTGTTTGGATTTTAATTCTTCCCTGACAGAGTTAAAAATTTCACTAATCAATGTATCAGCCTTTCTCAGTAAACCACTTCTGAGGTCCAAAAGTTGGTCATGTGCTCTCCTCCTTGCTTCTGTGTGCTCAGTAGATGCTTCAGAACACTGCTGGCTTGAGCTGTTAACTGACGCTGGAGCCCCAGCAACTGCTCCAGTCTCTGCTTCCATGGGATTGTCAAATTGGGCAGCAGTTGGGAAATCAAGAGATCCCTTCCCAGTAGGATTCCCAAAATGTTCCTCAAGTGGGGTTACTTCTGACCCTGTTGGGACAGACGTTTCCAATTTCAAATAAGAGCTCTTAGGGTACAGCAGGTTAGTTAGAGAGGCACCTTCAGGTGCGGCATCTATGGTAACTTTTACAGAACTGAAATTATTTGGGGGGTTATGTGAACTTAAAACCACACTAACTTCTTCAGAGTTACTGGAGGAAGACATGTTATTAATACCACCACTTAGGAAATGAGTATTCGCTTTCCTTCTATGAGATAAGGCTTTCTTTCCTGATTTCAGCACAGGAGCATTATGAAAGTGTGAATCCTCAGATGCAAATGCATTTTTTTCCGAACTTCTATCAGAATCCAGAAAAGGTGAATTTACTTTTGTGCTGTCAGTTTCTTGGAATTGTGGCGAAGCACTAGTTAGGCTGAGTTTTGCCATTTTTGAGAAACCAGAAATCTTTCTAGTCCCACAAATATCTGAAGGTTGATGAATCACACAAGCATGGGCTTCATAATTCTGTGCCATTTGCCTAGTGACTTTTTCATTACGAAGAGGAGGTAAAATCTCAGATGTATTACTTTTGGGAAAAGCAGGAAGATAAACTAAGGCTTCTGCCTCTGTTTCCTGAATACCTTGATATTTAGAGGCAGGAAGAGAAACTTCAGTTTGACAATTCTCTGCAAGGCCAGAAGCTGAATATTCTTCTTTTATCTCCTTATGATCCATCGATTGAAAACTTTTGTCCTGTTCAACCTCTTGGGAAGCTAATTCCGATAAAGTAAGCTTTCGTGGCATATCTGTAACTTCAAATGGAGAAGAAATTTTATCCTGAGAGATGTCTCTGGGCTTTGTTTGGGAAACAGCTACCTTGGAGAGGGCTATAGTGTTTTCTCTTCCAGAATGTAACTCAACAGGACCATTGTTCTGACCATCAACTTCGACTTTTGAGAAAATTTTGGCAATGTTAGGTTTGGTTTCCAAGGAAAGAGAATCAGACTTCTCTACGGTGCTCTTACTTGCTCTAGTGTTTGAAAGCATCAATTCTGCTTTAGTAAGGTCTTGAGATGAAATGGAACTGTGGTCCTCAGAGAGGCTTTCAGACTCCAATCTCGAGTCCACTCTGGTTACATGAACATCTCTGGCTGTAAGATCTAGTGGAACGTGGCATTTTTTGCCATCAGGAAGAACTTCCTTGGATTCAAGAGTTGCAGAGGCATGCCCAAGACGAAGGCAAGCAGGAGGCCTCTTCCCATCTGCTGCCTCAACACGATTTGCCATGTTTTCTTCTTGACACTGACTAGGCTGATTGGAAACATCAACAATGTTGACATCCCCAGTTTCAGTGAGCACAGAAGAACATTCATCCTTTAAAACAGGAATATCTAACTTGCTTGGCATACCAACTCTGGAAACAAGGGTAGGAGATGAAATACTGAAATCTGATTTTTTACAGTCAAGGGTAAGAGATGTTCTGACACCAGGTGATGCTTTGGCTTGTTGAAGACTCTCAGAATCAAGAAGAGATTCTGAAATGTGCTTTTGCTTAGGTTCAAAATTCAGTTCAGGTGCTGTTTTACTTTCTAAGCATGCTACAATGGCTGATTCACTGATGTGTTTTACAGAGGCAGGGTTGTTTTGATTTATTCTAACCATACGAGGCATTTTGCCATATGGCCTAAAATCGGGCCTTCTGGCTTCTTTTATAAACTGGTCAGTATCTTTGGGTAATGGCTCAATTCTACCTTTCGGAGCTTTTATGAGACTTGAAGCTCTGGGTTCACCAACCAAGGTGTTTTCTGTTTCTTGTCTGATTTTTCTAGTAGCCAAATTTTTCTGTGAGTCTTGGGCAGACAATCTATTTCCTTCATTTACAAGTTCTGTGTCTGTCACAGCATGTCTCTGAAGAGCAGGGATGTTGGTGTGATTGGCAGCCTGCTTTGCTGAGTTATCTGCAGTTTGCTTGTCAGAACACTTACTCTCTGGCAACTGTGGATCTTCGAGCCTAATTGATTTATTTGAACTTGGCAAACTTCCCTCTTTGGTAGTGTCACTCCCATCAGATTTCCTACAAGAGAAGTCAGATATAGCGGGGCTCACAGGCTCAACATGTTCTCTTTGCACCAAGGTCCCATCACTCATCACTGAGCTGACATCCTTCACTGTAGTTTCTGTTGTAGTTACCCCGTGAAAATCTGGACTGTAAGGAACTTTGCTACCATTACTTCCTATAAACAACGCTGAACATACCAAATTCCTGTCAGTTTGAGAAACTGGTGCACCATTTAAATGGTGCTGTGAATCAGATTCTCTAACAGAGCTGGAGTTAGTCCCAGAAGGGGATGGCCTACTTCTCACAGGTCCCCCAGGATCATTTTTATTTAAAACATCCTTAGAAAAAGCAGTATTGGGCAAATCTGGGTTGTTTGTCAGATGGCTTTCTGTGTTAAGATTTATTTTGCTACAATCAGAGTCTTCTGACAGGCCTTTGAGCAAATGTCCTTTCATAGATAAGTCCGTGCTAGCTGATGACAATGACGACGCCATCCTAGCCTCCGTCTCACTTCCAGGGCCAATGTGGATGCTTGTGCTAGAGTCAGAACTTTCATTTTCTCCATCCGAGGGAGTCACAGTTTCCAATGCAGTCTGGTGCTTCAAATATTTCCTAATTTGCCTGGGGCCTCGATATGTTGCATACGTTACTGACGGCCTCTCTGGTTTACGTTGTCTGTAAAAAGCAACAGCACAACAGTATCAGGAAATACAGTTAGTAACACTTAGTAGTAATCCTAGAAAGTGTGGTAAGGCCTCTCAAATTATTCCTACTTTTAATATGCATTAATTGGAGATGGAAATCCTAAAATGTTGTAGTTAAACCTGTCTTTATTTAAAAAAAAATAATAAAGATTTGACAAGCAGCATGTGAATGTCAAGGCAGCATGAATGTTCAAGCTCCTTAGAACCTTTCCCCCTTACCTGATTGTGTACATCTCTCTCACTGTGGTTAATGGAGAGAATGTAGACTGACAAGTCCGAGGCTTAGGTTTTAGTTATAATCTCAAAGGAGTGCTCGACTGGAAGGAACTATACTGCCTTTATGCCTCATACTGGCAAGTTCGTGGATACGTCACTGAATTCTCCACCATATCAGAGCATCATAGTAAGCTTCTCTTCCTTTACTCTTAGATGTGAATTTAAAGAGCAACTTTGAGCACATAGGGGGAGAACTTCTAAAGGAAAACAACTGGTGAGATGTCTAGCTCACATCAAGCACTCAGGATATATTAGTTAACTCAATGACAGAATTGCCTTAAAAATCCTCTCACGTTAAGGTCTTCAGATATTCAATCAGTGTAGTGAGTATTAAAATGCTTGGGTAAGTGCAGGAATCAAAAGGGACTTCTAGAAAAAGTTCTCTACTTCTCAGACCCCGCACAGAGTTCCTTGGCTCTCAGCATCCATCTTCCTTTGAAGAATCTATCTCTGGGAGTTCTCATGCTATCTGATGCTGCCTACTAGCCCTTCACACATACTCTCCCCTTCAATCCCAGCCTCAGAGAGAAACTCTAGGGTCTTCTAAGACTTAGTTCACTAGTTATCTCCAGAGCAAACCTATCCCAAAGCCCCTTTCCTGCTAACAGGGAAGGTAGCCTCTGATCTGTGGGTGCACAGAGCCCTGTGCACAGCATTTGCCATATTAAATTACAAGGATCTAGGCACTTATTTATTTTCCCCCCACTCGCCTGGTGGCTATTTGAAGGAAGGCATGGTGTCTTAATCATCTTTATATTTTTAAATGCCCCCCCCAACAAAATTTGGGAAACAGTGTATGTGTAATAACTTTCTGTGCATTAATGAATGACTAAATAAAGCAATGATAGTAAATGCTTAGTGTGCAATTTATTCCAGACTGTCTTAGTTATTATAGATGATATAAAGGTGTTTTAAATTGTGAACTCTAATTTCATCGACCCTAGAGATGGATGGTAGAAAAATTTGATGTTCTAATGTTTTCAGGTTAAACATAAAATTAACAAAACATGATAGAATCCACATGAATAAGTAATCTACTTACCAGTATCCCACTATCTAATATAATACATTTTCTCCCCAACTTTAAAGCAGCAACATGAAGAATACTAGACTTGTCTACATGATAAAGAGAAAGTAAACCTCCTTTGACAATGTCAAATTTTCATCAACTGTGCTCCTTATGTATTTCTTGAATTTTAGCTGAAATACTGTATTTCAAACTATATAATTGCTGCCCCCTCAAATCCTATCACACCACTATTGTAAAATCTTGTATTGGTCACATGCATGTTTTTACTGTCTATCATAAAGCACATGAAGGAGAAGCACAGAGAAAGGCTTTGCCTTACAAAAGTGGTTTTAGCTTCAGTATGTGTGTCAGGCTAGATCAAAGACTATTATGAAACAAACTCAAAAGTGAATAAGATAATGTCTATGAAAACACGCAAAAAGAGAAAAATCCATGTAGGTAAATTAACATTACTGGTGAAATCTGCTATCAAAATATAGTAATTATTCAGAAATCACAAGAGCCTTTAGAACAATATATGAAGATCCAGAAGCCTGAATAAATGACAAGAAATTTTACTGTCTGGTCGGTTTTTCTTTCAAAGCTTTAATGCTTTATACTTAAAACCAACTTTCAACAGGCTGCAGAATTTTTTTTCCTCAATTGATAAAAAAATTCTGAAGAAATGGCTACACGAAGAAATATACATGATGTCTACAGAAATAGGAAATGAGATAGGAAGCAGAATTTTATTCTAGTAACCTTAGTTCTCTTACTACCAACTCCCTCCTAAAGAGACCTCAAGACATTTTATCCTGCACCAATCCAATAATGCACCTTTTCATCTAAAAGTCTAATAAAATAAACCATACAGGAAAACCCATTAAATTTCAACTCCCTCTAATAATGCCTTCTGGTAGTTTTGGAGTCCTCTGAGGGGATGAGGGGAATAATTTTCCTCCATTTTTTAGGACTTTCTGGGTAGTTTCAACTAAAATGATTAAATTGATTTATACGAACTAGTTTAAATTTCTAACTCGATAATCTCCTGCAGCACCTGGGTGGAAATGTTATATAATTGTAACTAAAATATGCACTGTTTATACTGAACAACTATATTATCATGTTTAAAGCACTGAACATCAAAAGTTTCAAGCTCAGCTTCATGTACTGTAATTAGTTCTGTCAGGTACTGATGACCTGCACTCCCTCTTTTTAAAAGGTTAGTCATGCCAATGTAGTCTATTTTCTACATCATTCTTTCCCAGGATGCAGTTGAGTCTCCATAATTTAGTATTAAGAATATAAAACTGTCCTTTAATTGCTAATTTTTCCCTAGTAAATAAAGGAGAAATGTCAAAAACATGTAATTTTAAAAAAACTGAAGATGGAAAATTAAAAAGATTTTTCATAAGCTGCATAGAGAAAAGGGACTATTAATTTCATGTATTATGTAAACTGTGTATAGAATCTACAGTTCATCCTATGCAACCAGAGGTATGTGCTCCTCCCCCCTCAACAGACAGCCATGTCTTCTTATGCAGTGTCAGCTGCATTCCTGAGACACGATGGTCAAGGTCAAGTCTCAAATGGACTGGTATCTGATCTCCAGGGTTTTAACTCTGGCAAAGTGGATACCGTTGCCACCAATGACCACTTCATTGACCTCAACTATACGGTCTATATATTCTGTTACGATTCTACCCATGTCAAACTCAATGGCATAGTTAAGGCTGAGAATGGGAAACTTGTCATCAGTGGAAAGTCCATCTCCATCTCTCAGGAGCGAGATCCTGCCAACATCAAATGGAGTGATGCTGGTGCTGCGTATGTTGTGGAGCCCACTGGTGCCTTCGCCACCATGGAGAAGGCTGGAATTTTCTTGAAGGGTAGAGCCAAGAGGGTCAACATTCTCTGCCCCTTCTGCTCATGCTCCCATGTTTGTGATGAGTGTGAACCATAAGAAGTATAACAACTCCCTCAAGATTGTCAGCGATGCCTCCTATACCACCAGCTGCTTGGCCTCTCTAGCCATGGTCAACCATGATAACTTTGGCATTGTGGAAGGACTCAGGACCACAGTCCATGCCATCAGTGCCACCCAGAAGACCATGATGGCCCTTCTGTGAAGCGGTGGTGTTATGGCCAAGAGGCTGCCCAGAGCATCATCCCTGCTTCTACAGGCATCACCAAAGTTGTGGGCAAGGTCATCCCTGAGCCGAATGGGAAGCTCCCTGGCATGTCATTCCATGTCCTCACCCTCAACATGTCAGTTGTGGATCTGACCTGACACCTGGCGAAAGCCTCCAGATACGATGACATTAAGAAGGTAGTGAAGCAGGCATCAGAGGGTTGTCTCCTGAAACTTTAATAGTAACCCCCACTCTTCCATCTTTGATGCTGGGACTGGCATTGACCTCAAATACCATTTTGTTCAGCTCATTTCCTGGTACAACAATGAAGTTAGCTACTGAAAAAACCAAGTCGTAGACATTATGATCCACATGGCCTCCAAGGAGTAAGAGCCCCCTGGACCATCAGCTCTAGTAAAGGCACAAGAGGAGAAAGAAGCCATCAGCCACTGCGGAGTCCTTGCCCCCTACTGATCCCCAAGACACAGAGACAGTCCCAACCTTGACATTGGTGTTTCTATCCCAGGCCCCCTAAAGGACAGGAGGGGTTTAGAAAGCCCTACCTTGTCACAGATCAATAAAAAATACCGTACCCAGACTAAAAAAAAGGGGGGGAGAACAAAATAACTTACCTATACATTTCAAATATTTAAGCAGACATACGTACATATTGGAAATTTGAAAAGGTTTATGCATCTTAGCCCAAGACATACTTATCATGTGAAGATTTATTAAGCCTCTAGGTAGTATACAGGGCTGTACTCTTCTTTGCATATATTTGATATACTTGATATTTCAAAGGTCAACCAAAGACATGTGTCATTCTTCAAAGAAAATTCTAAACAGCCCAAAAATATAGCCTTAGAGCAAAGTCTCTAACTCATTTTTAGGAAAGTATGATTAAGCTACCTTTTCAGCATGAAGCTATATTTACTTTCAAATTACATAGTTAACAATATCTTCTCTTACAATAGGGAAGACTTTTAACTTTTCCATGTAAAGAAAAGTTGCAAATCCAGCAATTTTTAATTTTATTTATTTATTTGGGGGGGGCGGGGAAGGGCGAGAGAATCTTAGGCAGGCTCCAATGCCCAGTGTAGGGCAAGTGATGTGGGACCTGATCTCACAACCCTGAGATCATGACCTGAGCCAAAAAAGAGAGTCAGATGCTTAGCTGAGTCACCCACATGCCCCCAGCAATTTTTTTTTAAATCACAATAAAGTTTTGGGGCGCCTGGGTGGCTCAGTCATTAAGCGTCTGCTTTCGGCTTGGGTCATGATCCCAGGGTCCTAGGATCGAGCCCCGCATCGGGCTCCTTGCTCAGCGGGGAGCCTGCTTCTCCCTCTCCCACTGCCCCTGCTTGTGTTCCCTCTCTCTGTCAAATAAATAAAAATAAAATCTTAAAAAAAAAAATCACAATAAAGTTTTGATAGAAAAAATTTTCATTATGGATATGAATGTGTTGAAAACAAAAATCATAGAACTTTTTAAAGATTTCAACCCAACAATGAAATAGGTTCCTAATAAATTACTCTGGAAGCATAAGTTAATGTATGGAAGACATTCTCAAAGTTGTTACCAAACAGGTTTAATGAAAGGCTTTATGGATATTAAAAATGAATTCTGCATAGTAAACTATACATAAAAACAATTACAAAGCTGTTCATTAGTTTTAATTAAGTGAAGATGAAATCATTTACTGTGGCTTTTGAGGAAGATTTTTTTTTTAAACACGTTTCAAATTATAGGTCATTACTTATCTAAATTTTGAAAACTGTAATAGTGATTTCAAATGTATGTTTGATATTATAGTAATGGGACAGCATTATACAGCACAGAATATTTTATAAACTTGTCTAAATTAAGCTAATTATTAACCCTTTTTAACACACTGATTGTAAAAGATCTATAGAGGGAAAAAAGGGGCATTTTTACATGAAAAAGATGATGCAAAACCTGAAAATTCACTCTTCCTTATATTAAAAAATTGAAATCTTTTATTACACTGAAATCTCCTACTAATTTCAGAAGTATAAATTCTGATGAGCAAAAACACTCTCTAAAGGCCTGAGATACAAGAGAGGCCATTTCAGGTTTCCAAGTTAGCATGACTGTACGTTAACTTTGTTTAATCCAGAAGCCTGATTTATGGCTCACCAAGCATACACTGTATACCTGCTTTATAAATGAGTGGCCTAACAAAAAACCATCTTGATCTTATGATATTGATCGATGCTCCTACTCCCTGCATTTCTTGATGTTAAAACCTGTGATTCCTGTCTATATGCTAATCTATAATCTTCTGAGGTTTACAAGATGTAAAAAAGCATATAACCCTGTAAAAACTTTTTGTTCTCCAGAGCACTTTCTTCCTTGGGAAGTGCGTGCTTTCTGGCCAGCTGTTCTAACATGGGCTTGAATAAAACGCTTACCTTCAGAGATTCAACAAATCTTAATTTTAAATAACATTTTATATTTGGAATATTCTCATGATCTTGATAAAAAATTAAATATATCCTTGCTTTTAGTAAATTCATATCACAGAACTAAAACAACTTTAATACTAATAATACAATCTTAAAATTATTAGTAAATATCTTCTCCAGATATATTTATAAAATTGGTTATAAGTATTTTTTTTTTTTAAAGATTTTATTTATTTATTTGACAGAGAAAGACACAGCGAGAGAGGGAACACAAACGGGGAGTGGGAGAGGGAGAAGCAGACTCCCTGCCGAGCAGGGAGCCCGATGCGGGACTCGATCCCGGGACTCCAGGATCATGACCTGAGCCGAAGGCAGTCGCTTAACCAACTGAGCCACCCAGGCGCCCAAGTAGTTCTTAATCCTATTGTCAAAATAAACTGTTAACCAAAATGGTATTCAACTTTTATATGATAATTCCTCAACAAGTTGACATTTGTCAATAGGAAGTTACTAACTGCAATTCTACACCTGATAATTTGTAGGACTTCTGAAGCTGGGCCAGAGGAAGCTTGTCTCTCAGTCAAGACAAAGGCTTTGTGGAGCTGGTTCTGGTAATTGCCTCAAGTAATTATTCTATTAATAAGGAGGGCTTTTCCAACAAGAAATAAGAGGCACAGTATCATCTTCCATTTTCTTCTGTCTAGTACCAAAGAAATAAACCTGACCTACTAATCAAAACCAAAGGGGGAGGGACGCCTGGGTGGCTCAGATGGTTAAGCGTCTGCCTTCGGCTCAGGTCGTGATCCCAGGGTCCTGGGATCCAGTCCCACATCGGGCTCCCTGCTAGGCGGGGAGCCTGCTTCTCCCTCTGCTGCTGCCTCTATCTCTCTCTCTGACTCTCATGAATAAATAAAAAAAAATAAAAAATAAAATAAAAAATTTAAAAAAACCAAAGGGGGGTTTAAAAAAAAAGGGGGGGGTAGGAAAAAATACAACCTTTCTGATTCACCTAATTCCCATACAACAGCCTCAAAATCTCCACCACTTTAATACTCTGGTACAAAAAGCCATCTGGAGAGGTTGTTAGAGAAGACTGCTGGGCCCTACTCCCAGAGATTCTGATTCAGTGGGTCTAATCAGATAATTTGTATTTCTAATGATTCCCAGGTGATGCTGATGCTGCTAATCCAAACACCACATTTTAAATAGCACTACTTTAGATAATCCTTTATTACAGAGGTACTCCAATTTAACCACTTTTCTGCTGTTGAACGTTTGTTTCTAATGATATGTTCCTGTAAATAATGCTTCAGCAAACACTCGTGTCTATCATTAGAAATAACCTACAAGCTTTTTAAGGTTCTTGACACATGCTGCTCTAAGCTATAGCTTCCACTCCCAGCACTGTATATGGAGCATCAGCTCTATCAACTCTGAGTAATACAGAAAATCGTCATTTACTGTTACTGTTATCAATTTAATAGGAGAAAGGTTATTCCATTTTAGTTTGCATTTCCTTGACTGCTGGTGAGAATAAGCCTTTCTTCCACTTATGTATTAGCACTTAATATTTCTTTTGTTTATATTGGTTGCTGTTTTTTTCTATTGTTGAGCTAGTGTCTAAAATGTTTATCAGTTAAAGCATTCTATGATATTTTTTGTACCTAATGTTCTCACTTGCCCATATAAGGTATCATTGTTTATTTTGTTTGACATATGGAGTTTGAAAATTAGAAGTGATCCAATCTACTGATCTCTTTCCTGACACTTTCCTTTGCTATCATGCTTAGAAAGCTGTTTCTCACCAACACAGAATAATTCCCATTTAGCTACTCTTAGTTTTGTATTTAAAAAAAAAAATTTGTTCCTCAATTTTGTTTCAGTATAATGAGTTAAGTGTCTAGCTTTTATTTTTTTCTCCAAATTGTTCATCTATTTCCCAAAGTCCTCCTTTATATAATACAAAAAAAAAAAAGTAAAAAAAAAGAGGACATAAAAATGCCATCACATTCAAGGGTTCAAATCACATATATACAAGGGTCTACTTCTGGACAATCCATTCTGTTCCAAAATCTGTAGCTTTACCAGCACACTGACATCTGGTAGGGCAAGCCCTACCCCATCCATCATGATGGCAAACTCAAATCTGTCTGGGTCTTATTTTCTCACAAGGGTGGGTCTGTGTCTACTTCTGGAACTTGCTATGAGGAATTAGCTCAAAATATATACATGAAGACACTCTGAAACTATAAACAACTACACAGTGAGCTCTAAGTTATCATCTACATCTGACTATATAATTACTGATGACCTCTTCAAATAATACAATTCACAGGTAGAAGTTAAATTAACATAAAATATTAGTTATGAATGAATACTTCTGTGTTACACAAAATGGATAATGAACTAAACATTGTTATATACATTTTCTGCGTAGAAAATAATCCTTCTAGCTCATCTGAGTAAAAGAAAAACAAGTTGGTGCCTGTTTGTCAAAGAAAGAAAAAAGGGATGGTGAAATCATTTTTACATCTGTGCAAGATTTCAGTTTCTCAGAGCTGTGGAAACAAATCACAAGGCCAGTTTTACAAGTAGAAGTCAATTTAACTTCTTTAACCCCTTTAATTTCATTCCACAAAGAAAAGATATTAACAAAATGTGAATACAAACCTTAGAATCATTTTTGTTCCCAAAATGCAGATCCTGACTCACTGCCTGTCCTAATACAGGAAGAATTCAGACAACAGAAAACACGCTCATTCAAAGAAGTCTTAAATTAGAAATAAATCTTGTACTATAACATAGTTAGCACCTAAAAGGTATCAGTACTGCCCTTTAAAATAGGTCCAAAGGCCCTAGATCATATGTATGATACACAGAATCATTTTTTTTTAACCTAGTAGCAGGGACATTAGAGAATACTTTTTCCAATCCCCTTAATTAATAAGAGAACTAAGGCTTAAAAGCTAGGTCCAAAACCTCACTTTTTTGGCTAAGTAAACTGTAAACTTACTTTAGTACATCACTGGTTTCCTGTTCACTGTCCTGTGTTGTATCCAAAGAAAAGGCATCTGATGTTTCAGCTGAGTTGGACTCAGGTTCTTCTGCTGGAAGCGCCTGGGTTCCCAGGGAGCCACCGAAAATCTCCCTCTCCCTTTTGACCCCTTCCTCAGGATGGTTACTGGGATTTTGTAGATCTTTCTCAGTTCTGTCATGGTCATCTTTGAAAGAAGATTGCTTGGCATCACCAAGAGATGATTTTCCTGAGATATTGAATAAGTTACCAAGAAACTGAAAAAAGCTTTCTTTTGGCTGTCTATCGTTTTCTCCTATTTTGGTATCTGAGGTGGAACCGGAAAGGTCATTTGGCTTTTTGGAATCTTCCTGCGTTGGAGGAGTGATTAGCTTCTCAGCATGGTTCTTTTTGTCCTCACTTTGGGGAATCTTTGAAAAAGAAATAGAGAATAATAAACATCATCATTTAAAAAAATCACACAAATTGACTAATAACTTCTTATATGACACACTTTGTGCCAGATGCGAGGGATACATCTGTGAGTAAGACTGATGGCTTCTGAATCTTCCGGCCGTTTACAGTCTAGTGAAGGGCACAGTCAGCACAACTTAAAACTATATAGTAAACGTCATGAAGGGAGGAATACAGCCCATGTGGGAAGACAGAACAGGAGTAACCAGTCCAGGGTTGGTGGCAGTGACAGCAGAGGAGGATTCCTAGAAGTGCCCTCGGAAAGACACGTACTACGTGACTATGTGATGCTTGTGCATCCCCCTCCTTCCCTAGCTCTCTCTCCTCCTCCTCCCCCACTCTATATAGTGATGTGCCAGCTTCTAAGAAGTTAAAGATGAATGGAGGTTAGGGTACAAAATGAGAAGAGTGAGGGATGTGTAGGGAGAGATAAGTAAAGGGACAGATCATGGCAAATTTTAGGCATATTTAAATTTAGCCTTAATTACTCAGAGCTAATGGACAGTACTTTCAAGCACTCTGTACATTAGATAACACCTAAATAAACCTCATTTCAGCACTGTCCTAACCCACAAAGAAGCTGCCACATTGTGTAAAATTGTTTCTCAGTAAGATGAGGAAAGACAGCAACATGGTGTTATCAATTCAGAGGAAAAGCCCACTATCCTTAGTAGTAAACCACAAAATCCTCAGATGTGCATTAATGCAAACCCTGTGCAGTACTGCGAACTCCTGCAGATGTTCAACACTTTCACGGGTGTGTTTTACCTGCTCATAATGAAGTTACTAATAAAACACATTCACACTCCTGTGTACTCTCTGGGAGCAAAGACTGAGCTGCTCTATCGAAGAGTTTGCTGGCACTCCCTGTCACACTCTCCCCTGAAGCTTCAATAACCTTAGGCCCATGTGCCAACTCAGCCTGCCTTCCAAACATGCCTACTCACCTACTTGTAAAAGGAATGCCTGTCTGACAGTATCTGTCAGATGTCATGCTCACTAGTCCTTTTAAAAGAAAAGCTCCAGTGTGAGTCAGAAAAAAGATCAGAACAGCAAGGTAAAACCACCTTAGGGCACTGTCAGTTCACATGACAAAGTTTTGTAAGAGGCTGATCCTCAAGGAGGCAAAAGCATCATAATTTCAATGTTATTTGTTTACCTCGTTCCATATTTTAATCCAAATTCAAAATAGTTTTAATGGAGTGTTCCCCTAACCACTAACACAATTTAGCATATGAAAGCTTGAGAAAAGGTTTAGAACCTATTAGCCCAGGTAATTAATTTCAAGCAATATTTCAAGTCTGTCCTCCACTTGCAGAGTCAGAGGGTATTTTTGAGGAAACATTCAGATAGCATTTTTCTATGTGTTAGGAGCTTAAAAAACTCGTGAGTCTCTACATTTAGAATATGACCAACCTTCCAGAGTCAAAGTCTCACCTTTTACTGGTTTCAACTGCAACTCACTCCCACTTGTCTCCACCTCATCCCTCCAACCTTGTGCTCATTATTGGGAGAATGTGCTATAAATTAGCTGTGTCCTCTCCTCACATAAAGGGCCTCTCAGTTTGGCAAAAGAAATGCTAGTTCACATTTCAAAAATGCTCATGTGTATGAAGATATACATTTTTTGTCCTTTAACTATGCCATTTAATTTGTTGTAATTATCAGCCACAACATTTCTTCCTGAGTTAAAATGAACTAAGACTGTAACATGAACATAACAGTGTATTTCTTTTTTTTCTATAGCTAGTATGAATGACTGCTCTTGCTGGGTAGCTATCTGAAGGAAGTAAACCGTAGGCTATTCATTAGAATATCATAAGTATTCTTAAAATGCTTCAGAGATTCACAAGAGTCTTATAAAATTGGGGCAATGGTTTAAAAAAAGGGGGGATATTAAGAGAACATGAAGATTACATTTTTTTGACATCGATAAAATCTCAAGATGACTTCTGTCAAAAATACTATTTATTTCACTGCCTCAGCTATTTTTTACTTGACAATTCCTTCCAAAATACAATAAACTGCTTTCTAAACAAAAGAGGTACATTTTGCTAAACAAGTGAAAACCTTTACATTTAACTTTATTTTTAGAAAAAGATTTTACTTATGTATTTGAGAGAGAGAGAAAGGAGAGAGTGGGCAGGGGAGGAACAGAGGGAGATGGACAAGCAGACTCCACCAAGAGCATGGAGCCCCACATGGGGCTTGATCTCACGACCCTGAGGATCACGATGTGAGCTGAAATCAAGAGTCAGAGGCTTAACCGACTGAGCCACCCAAGTGCCCCTAGATTTAACCTTTTTAGAATTATACAAAAAATTTTTGAAAATCACTTTTTTCCTTCCCTTTATTTTCAGCTTCTTTGCTATTCCAGAATCTGTATCTTCAGTTTACTAAAAAGCACTTTTTGTCCTTAGATGTCTCCATTTCTTAATTTTTCCCTAATAATCTTCTGAGAAATTTGTGTCAGTGAAATACTCCCAAAAGAAAAAAGCATCTAAATCTAGGAACAAAAACTAGCAGAAAAGAGCACTGCTATTCAAAGTAAACACAATAAATTCTTTATTTATATAATTAAAATTTTAAGTCTGATCTAAAACAGCTGCTCTTTCCCCTCAGCCTAAACAACAATAAAATTCAGCCTGCCACAAGCGAGGGCCAATGCTGCCTGCCAAAAGGACTGCCTGCCAATGTTCCAATGAGTAGAATGAAAGCAGTCAGGATTCAAGCAAACAAAACATCAATTCCAGTTGCTCTCAAAGATGTTGGCATTCCACATATAACAACAAAGGCTACTGATGAAGGCATATGTAACTGGGGAATTTGAAATTTTTTCCCTTCACACTCAATTTGCTATAATGCAATGTCCTTGGTCAATTTCATCCATCCATCTCCTCTCTTTGCTATGTGCCTAATACAGGGAAGCACAGAAAAGCATCAGGGACACTGATTAGTAAGACATAGTTTCAGCTTCAAGGAGCTTACAGTCTAGCAAGATACTCATTGCTTATTACTGTGTGGGGCTTACAAGAGAATCCACTGCATAGAGGAGGTAACATTTGAGCTTGCTCCTGAAGGGTGAGAAGAGCATCCTAGACACACAGTATACTATGTACAAAGACACAGAATTATGAACTCTGTTTATCATGGCAGGGGTGTGGCTGAAGAAGACTGGGGTACAGAACAGAGAATGAGGTGGATAAGATGACTAATAGAAGCAGAGGCTCAGGGATAACAAAGTCATAGATCACAGGCATTTAGTTTTCTAAACTGGGCAATGATTTGAGTAAAGTAAAAAATGGATACGGGAAATAGGAGAGGTGAGATCAGGATCTTGTGGGGATGGGAGGAGGTAAGGCAACAAATTACTTAGATGTCAAACACTGAATTTTTGGTCCCCTGCTGATGTAAAGATGAGATGTCTGGAAAGTAGTCAGAAGTGCAGTTTAAGAATGCAATTTGGCCATACACAGTGTATGCAGGATAAAACGGCTCTAGGGAAAAAAAAGATTAAGATTAAAAGGAGGTGCAAATTAGAGAAGAAATCAGTGAGAGATGGAGAAGGCAAAAACCAGACCAAGTCATCCCTCCAGAATACTGGTCTCTCTCCATAGGCAAAGGACAAAGACTATTTCCAAAAGCAAGTGGGGAGTAAATGCCAAATGCTACTGTGAGGTCTAGAAAGATGACTATCCTCCCCCACTGTTCTTCAAAAACAACGGGCACACTCATGCCTCGGGAACTGTATGTACATCGACTCTTCTCTCTGCTTAGATTTTCTTCCCTTACATAGCTATATGACTCACTCCCCCTCACCTCCCTCAGACCTTTACTTACAACTCATCTCTTCATTGAAAGCTTCCCCAGTCACTCCAAAATTGTCAATTCCTCCACTCTGAAAGTGCCAATATCCTCTCTCTTTTTCTCCTTTGTACTTGCTAGTGTCCAAATACACACACACATATACACTTCCATTATTTAATATCTGTTTCTTCCTCTACAAAGTAAAAGCCACAAGTGCAGGGATTTTTGTCTATTTCAATCAGTGCAGTATCTCTAGCATCTTGAAATGTGTCTGACAATCAGAGGTGCTCCAATAGTTGTTGGATTAGTAAATAAGTAATGAGGACTATACAGAAGCCCCAGGAATGCAGGAGGAATAGTCTTAACAGCTCAGGAATGTATGAGTACAGCCCCAAACTCAAGGTGTTAAGCTGTGAGTAGGCAGGCAAGGGAACAGGAATAGTCAGTAAATAGAAGGGAATATTTTGAGAAATTTTTTTAACAACAACAACAACAAAAAGACAGAATATGACAGTTTAAGGTCTAAGACAGAATAAATGGTTTTTTGTTCTTGTTTTGTGGATCAGCTCTATACCTACTGGAAAGAGAGTAACTGCTGTACATGAGAGAAGGATGCCAGGTCCCAGAGTGAAAAGCATAAAGTGAGATAAAGAGACCAGTAGAGTCTCTAATACTTTTTCTAATAATAAAGGGAAAGTATTAGCCTTGAAGAGGATTAGGGACACGTCCTCTTCCAGGTAAAGAGGTAAGGAAGTGGCAAGGTCTGAGCAATTCTGTAAATAGAGAAGACAAAGGGCAAGGTCCACCAAATGGCTCTGACCTCAGTAAGTGAGAGGAGAGATGGCAAGCCAAAGGAGGAACACACAGGTGGAGCTGGGACTTGGGCTCCCGAAATAGAGAAGACTTGGACAAGTGTCTCTGGGGAATGCAGTACTAGGCTGAAATGGGTATACCAAGTGGCAGTTAGGGTCCATGCTAGCTCGAAATCATTCATTCATTAAGTAAGAGCAAGATACCATTCCAGGTGTTTAGATGCAACCGGAAAAAAACAAAAAAACAAAAAACACCAATAGCCCTGCTTTCATGGAGCCCACATTCTAATGATGTAAGAATTTATTTGCAGGTCCAACTGGTATTAGTTTGTCACCCCCTCGAATATCCTAGAGCATGTGGCAGGTGCTGTGCCAACATGGTAAGTGGCACAGGGAATAAAGTCAAAAAGGTCACAGGATAGAGGCTGTCACCAAAGAGCCTGTTGAGTGGAAAATAATGAAGAGCCAGGTGACCCTTCCTTTACAGTCTCAAGCACCTGGCTTGGTCATCCTTTCTACCTCAGACTCCGCCTTCATTGTGCATAGAAAGGATGATCCTTCTGAACACCCTGACTCCCAGTTCCTTAACACCCTCAACTCCAGTGACTTTCACCTCCACTCTTCTTGCCTCTTCCATTAACTCTGACCCTAGTGAGTCACCCATAACTGTGTCACCTCTGAAACTCAATCTCAGGTATTCCCCATGTGCACACCCTCTCCTCCTTTCAGCTGTCTTACTCTACTGTCCCAGGTGTACCCACCACACCACTCCTCCTGCCCCATCATAGCTTCTGTCTTCTCCTACACTGTCCCTTTCAGTTCCCACAGTTTCCTATCTTTTCTACCCGGCCATCAAATACAACCAGTAACCTCAAAGTCTCTGTTTTATTCCTTGGTCATCCCCACTGAGAAAAATTCCAGTGTTATCTTTTCCTAACTAAATGAGTGAGTCTTGTTTTAAAACACCACAAGGATATGCACACCATGCAGATTTGGGCTGCGAACAATTCAAAATTTACAGCCCCAGCTGGAAATCTCTCTGTAACCTTTCCTTATTTTCCACAGCAGCTCTTTCACCTTTCCCACCCACTCCACTATCCTACCCCCTTGCTCAGCAGAGGTCACTACTCTCTATTTCATGAAGATATTCCCTCATAGCCCTGACTCCTGCAGCATCGGCATACTTCCTTCACTCACTAGCACGCTCACCACGAAGGAAGGACTCCTCCTCTTCCCAAGGTGAATTCCCTCACCAGGGTACCAGTGCAGAGTCCTTGAGGACTCCTTGGGAACCACAGTTCCTCATCTGCCCCTTCTGGAAGCCCACCATTCAAAAGTAAATGCACAAGGATAGCCCTCTCCTCTCTTTACTACCAACCTCCTCAAAAAAGGGTTCCCAGCCCTCACCATCTTCTTTACCCTTTCCTCCCAATCACTCTCTAAGCCCTTACAATCTGACTTCCTCCCTAGTTGTGCTGACCACAGTCTCTAAGAAACCCTGTCCCACTTGCTAATTCAATACACTTCTTACATGGTGCATCTGCAGAATGTGAGACTGAATCTCTTCCTGATAACCAATCTTCCATTTGCTTCCATGACATTACTCTGAGATTTTCCTTCTTCCTCTCAAACACTTTCTCCATCTCCTTCAAGCTCACATTATTCTAGCCATCCCTTACAGAACATATTTCTCCAATTTCCAGCCTGGGCCTGCTTTTTCTTCATGATCTTCTTTACGAGGTTTCATTTCCCACAGATTAATCAGATGATTCCCAGATTTTGATTTGCAGCTCAGACAGGATGTTCAACTATCAATCAGGCATCCATATCCACCTGGGTACTTCACTGGAACCTCAAGCTCAATACATCCAATACTGAATGTGTTCATGCTTTGTCTCCATTCTTTCATTTTCTGCAAATCTTAATACTTCCGCTTGTTTAAAAGTCAGACAAAAACATCACCTGTTTCCTTGCTTGCACTGTCCCCAGTCCATTCTCCAGACAAAAACTAGAGCAATCTTTTATAATTCAAATCTGGTCATCCCTAAAGGCCTTTAATCACTATCACGGCATGCTGTCAGGATAAAATCCAACCTCTCAAGCATGGCATTCAAGGTGTTGGTGGGTCTAGCCCCCTGTAACTTTCTCCAATTTCATCTCCTGCCACTCACAATGCTTGCAAATACCTAATGTCATCATATCCACCCTCATTCATTCTCTCCCCATCTCTCTTCTCTCTCTCTCTCTCTCCTACAGAATGTCTTTGCAATAATGCTATTCCCACTGCCGAGACCACTTACCCCTTGCCCTCTTTGTCTGGAAAATTTCTATTACAACAGAAGTTTTTTCAGAATGGAAATCGCCTATGTACATGTTCTTTCAGTGAACATTCCTAACACACTGTTTTCCCTGTCACCACAAGGTGAAAACAATTTCATCCTGAATATGACTATCACCTAAATTAACAGGTACTAAAATCTGGCACTCATACACTAAAACCAGCTGCTTACTTGAGAATTCTAGTTAATTTTCTCCTAAGACATCTGGTTGCTACATATTACTTGGCAAATTTGTCAATATTTGAAATTGTACCACCAGTAGTTAAAATTTCCTCAATTTTGAGGAAAATAATTATTATCAGATTATTACCAATATCTTGAGCTAGCTATAGATTAAGTGGTGCTAAAATTTTAAATCAAAATTACTATTAACCTTCATCATAATGGATTTAATTTGTGGTGGGATGCCTGATTAATTCCATATAAACTATTGATACATATTTGCATGAACAAAATTTTTCAAATGGATTTCATGACTAATGGTAAGGTGCAAAGATGAACAATTTATACTCCCACTGTTAAAGTAATTTTGCTTGAAAGATAACATTTTTATCACAGCATTATTTTTCCACTAAAAAGTTAGAACAGGCCAGCAGGTTGGCCTTCAACTATTTTGCTCTAAGCTGGTTATTGTTTAACATAACAAATTACCTACAACTTTTATGTCATGTCTCAGTGTTGTGATCAGTTCTGAGATGTCACAAATAACTTATTACTAAAGTTAGTTAAAAAGCTGAAATTTCACTTTTTAAAAATGCTCTAGAATAGAATCAAGGTTTTAGCTGAGGTGTTACTTTCAGTTTTTCATTTCCATGTAATCTCTGATAAAGGGATGTAGTTATATATGGTGTACCAAATAAGTGCCTTTAACCATAAGTGACCCAAGACAGTCATCTATCATGTGTCAGAACAAACAACACAGGAGTAAAAACTGTTGATCTAAAGGAGAAAAGTCTGAAGTATAGAGTAGCAATGGGTATGGACAGGAAGAAAGGGCTGTTGATGGTCCCTGGCACAATGGGGAGGGAGACAGAATGATAGAATCATTTCCAAACATCAAGATTGGGTAATTGGTGGCACCTTTTAGCAGGACAGAGAACACAGAAAGAGAAGGGAACTAGGATAAAATAGTCTGAGTTCAACTCTGAATGTGTCAAATCTTATACCCAGCAACACTGGCAGGAAAGGTGCATCAAAGAATTGGTTCTATTACCCTGATGCTCAGCAAAACACGTTGGGCTGGAGGGACAGGTGTGAGCTTTGTCACAGGCTTAGATGTAGGTAGAAATCAAATCAACCAGGGCAGGTTGTGTAAGGACAGAAGAAAAAAGGAACAAAATGACATAAGATAGGAGAAAAGCCACTCCTTTCTGTTGTGGTATAAAGAGTTCTCCAATGAAAACACTGGGCCAGAATAATAAATGTTTTTATTTCTAGGAGAGGTTTTCAGAACCCCCTCTAATGTTCTTGAATCAATATCTGGCACCCATGAAGGTAAATGTACTCACAAAAATCTGGAGTATGTATATTACCTTTCATAAGTCTGTTTCCATTTTGATAAGGTACTCCATCATACCACAAAGTAGGACCATTACAGGTCTACAGTAGAATGAGCTGCTGCAAATCAAACCAGGTGCCTTATAACACATTAAACAGCCAGGAACTCTAAGATATCAAGGCCCCAGACCAGCCCCAGCCATACAGACAGGCTTCAGCCCTGCCAGTTCCTTTGGGCATCTGACCACAGAGTGACACAGTGGGATCTCTACTTCAGACACTCTGACAGCACTCAGTCTTTACAGAAGCAATCAAGGGGTAAGAACTTTTGACTTCTAGCTAAATTTCAATATGTCTATCTCCACGTATGCCTTCTTTTCAAATGTGATAGAGAATCAATGTTTCTAATAGTTATTTCTATACTATGCACCCAGAAAAAATCAGCACCATTCTCAAACAAAAGAGTTCTAAGGTTTAGCCAGACTTTATATGGCAAGAAGGCACCTCTTTCCCTGAGTACCTGTGTTGTGTCTGGCATCGTGTAGTGCTATACATATTATCTCAGTTAATTCCAAAACACTTCTATGAAATAGGATTTGAACACCTCCCCTACACCCATACAGATCAGCAAACCAAAGTTCAAAGAGGTTGAGTAAATTTTCCAAGATTACAAAACTACCATATGGAAAGCTGGGATTTAAGCCCAGATTTGTCTGATTCCAAAGACTGTTCTTTCCATCACGGCATATGTTAATTTTAAAACTTTTCCAAGGGGTCCCATAGTTGGCAGAAGCAGAGAAATAGTGGCTTACTATGAGACCACTCATTCCAATCATCAACATTCCTATCAATTAAAGTTAATCTATTTATAAATGGGTTCCAAATGTGATTAAGTTGAGATTTTTTTAAGAGTTCCTGTATTTGAAAAAGAAAAATTTGAAAATCTTTTATTAATTTGATGTCATACTGCTGCTATTATCTGTATCGCTGAGAAAAAAGGATAGCAAGCATTTATTAAGGCCGTAATTTATTTAAAAATTAGTTCAGTAATCAATTTTCCCCTAACCTAACCAAGAAAATATTTTTTTAAAAGATTTTATTTATTTATTCATGAGAGACAGACGGAGAGAGAAGCAGAGGAAAAGGGAGAAGCAGGCTCCCTGAGGAGCAGGGAGCCCGACTCAGGGCTCCATTCCAGGACCTGAGCCAAAGGCAGATGCTTAATGACTGAGCCACCCAGGCGCCCACCAAGAAAACATTTAATGCATTTAAGTTTTACTGTCATTTCACTTTTGGCCAAAGGAAGTTGGAAAAAACCAATAAGGAAAGAAGAGTTACACAAACCAAAATATGAACAGATGTATAAATTTAATATATCCATCTTACTAAACAGCACTGTACATTCAATATAAAATTAATATAAAAAACAATGACTTTTTCTTCAGTAAGATTCTTGAGCTATAATTTTTCCATCTTTACCTATCAGTAAACAGAGACAATAGTTAAAAATGTACGGATCTTTGTTGTAAATGATTTACTTGTAAAACTAAGTGTTATAAATCATAAATAAAAATAATATGCACTAGACTGATACTCCTTGATTATTCATAGAACATCAAAGGCATCTATCAACCACTGCCTCTTGAAAACCACTCCAGAACCTTCATCAAAATTGTATGATTAGTTATAAGCAACAATTCTAAAATGGGACAAAAGTTAAATTTTATAAAAAGCAGATGTCAAGCTACTGAGAACAAGCCTAAAAATCATCAAATTATTGAGGTCTGGGTTGGAGAATCTATAACCTATGGCCCAGGTTTAATTCATTTCATTTAGCTCATGAATCATTTCTGAAAATAGACTTAGTGTATAGCTCTTTTAATTTTTTTAATAAGATTTCTTTTTGGTAAATTTAGTTTATGAATATACCTTATAAATTAAATTCACAAACGGGAAGCATTATACAGAACTGCATCTGAATTGTCTTGTCTCCTCTCACTAACAGTGTGGGTTTTCTTAAGTGACAATCTCTGAGATTCACTTTCTTCAACTATAAAAAGAGATAAAAATTCCAATTAACACTGTTGACGAGCCACACATATTGAGTGCTTCTCTTGTACAAAACATTCTAAAATGACAGTAAAGGAACGGTTTCAGTTATAAATACAAAGAGAGTAAGAGAGTACATATGAGCAGATAAGAGATTTCAAAAAAGTTTTAGAAGGCAAAGGCGGATGGAGGCAGAGTAACTCACCACAGGAAGCTTCTACCCAAGTGGCTGCAAGGGGGAACTCTGATCATGAGGGACACAATCTACTCCACAGACAGCCTGAAAAAGTTCAGGTTTTGAAGACACTAGGTACCACTTAGGGCAGTGGGATTAAACGTAAAGAGTTTGGTTGAAAATCTCCAGATTGGGTGTGCCTGGGTGGCTCAGTTGTTAAGTGTCTGCCTTCGGCTCAGGTCATGATCTCAGGGTCCTGGGATGGAGTCCCATATTGGGCTCCCTGCTCAGCGGACAGCCTGCTTCTCCCTCTCCTGGAGACTCCTCCTGCTTTTGTCTCCCTCTCCCACTCTTCCTGCTTGTGTTCCCTCTCTCACTGTGTCTCTCTCTGTCAAATAAATAAAATCTTAAAGAAAAAAGAAAATCTCCAGATGGAATACCTGAACCCAGGGCTCTTCTCCCATCCCAAGCAATTAAACGATCCTCCCTACCTCCCACCACCTCCACCTCTCAACTAAATACATGTAGAGAGAACATCTCTGAAGATACTGAGACTTTTGGGCAGACTAAATTTGAAGTACTAAAGGCCATCCATACAGAAATGTCTGGAACCCCAACAATCAAGCTTAGAGTTCAAAAGGGATGTCAAGTAAAGATCTGAGAGCCAAAAAATGAAGCAATACGATTGAAAGATATTACTTTGGAAGACAGACATTGAAGACAACTGAGGACTTTGAGAAACATCTATATGAAAAGTAATTTGGCCAGAAAGTCAGAAGGAAATAGCCAGAGGCAAGAATTGCAATGAAGTACAATATTAATGGAAAAGAAGATAAAAAAGCAAATCTGTGGAAAGAAGACAAGATCTGGAAAATCAAGTGTCTCAACTGGTTAAATAAAATAAGAACTAAGAAAAGACTATTGACTGCGATTAGCAAGAGATCACTGGTTTCACGGAATGACTTTTACTCATTTAACTACTCACTGAGCACTTATGACACATGTACCAGGCACAGTACTAAGTTTCCCATGTCTGAGGGAACTAGAGAAGAGACAGGAATCAAATTAGAAAAGATTAAGAATTGAACAGTGATTGGGAGTGACATGAAATGATAGATTGAAAGGAAACCAGATCCACCAAAGGGGAAAAAAAGTCTGTTTTGTGTGTTTATTTTTTAGAGGGGGAGAGAGAGGGAGGTGGGAGGGGCCAAGGGGGATAGAGGGAATCTTAAGCGGGCTCCATGCCCAGCACAGAGCCCGACACGGGGCTCGATCTCACAACCCTGAGATCATGACTTGAGCCAAAATCAAGAGTAGGATGCTTAACTGACTGTGCCACCCAGGTGCCTCCCAAAACAACTGTGTTTCAGAAAAGAAAAAGAAGCCAGTGAAGATGGAGGGATGGATAGTCAAGGCAAGGTCTAAGAGAAGGCAGGAAATAAGAGTCCAAAACCAGGGGGACCAAAACCAGATCAAAACCAAAGCAGGGGGCTTTCGGGAGTTTATCCTTGGAAGACAAAAAGGGATGAAAATTCCTCTGAAGTAGGTAGATGGCAGCAGGGAATTAGAGCATGACTTCCTACTCTTTTAAATAACAGTAGACGTGAATGCAACAGGACCAAGTGTCTAAGGCTACAAGACAAAATTGTAGACCCCAAAGAAAAACGAAGGTAGAATACGAACTAAATATCTGGAAGTTTTGCCAGCTAGATATAAGAACCTAATTCATATAAAAGAAATTTATCAGTGGAATGATAAATGCTAGCATTAGAAATGGCTACCAATGTTAGCAAAACAGCAAATCTTGTATAGCATCTAAGTGATAACTAAGAATATAATGATGTCCAAAGATAACATAAAGCTTCTATAGTCTTTAGTTGTTTGAAAAATATAATTAATTTTTGTAGCTTAAACTTATAACCAAACAATCGTCAACATCTTGATTTGGCATCTCAAAGTCAAATACTCACAAAAAGAAATGGATAAGAACATTTATTATTCATAAATCTGTTACATTTCAGACTCACCAGGAAAAATGCTGCATATTTTTTTCTTATCACAGAAGGCATTATCATAAAATTCAGATTAACAAGATGGAAGCATGGTAACAAATGTCACATTAGAGTGGAGTGCTGCTTCACAAAACTATTCATCAGAAAACAAATGCATATTTTATTCCATTCCTAACGAAAATACTTAAATTGAGACCATTTAGAATAACAGGATCATCAATATTGTTCTAACCTGTTTTCCCCCACAAGGTATGGTGCTGACTATTGGTGTTATCAAAATATATATATTTCTGATGCCTGGCAACAGGTATCTAAACCATTGGGCCTGTGTGGCTAGGTTGAAGAAATCTTACTAATAGCTTCTGGAAGGTAAAGCAATAATTACAAGGGCCAAATGCTCAGGCCACCACAGGGAGAGCACCATGGTGCACTCTCTATTACTCTCTAACTGCACTGCCCACGTATAAGTAATCTAACGGGTCTCAAATCCTAAGAGAAACAATCTCATGACTATGAGCCGTATCTACCTGGGGACCCAGATCCCAAATTGAAATTATCCTGGGCACTCAAACCAAGATATTAAGAATGGATAGAAAAGACTAACCATGGAGGCCCAGCCAATGTATCTGCCCAATGTACATATTCACCGCATCTACAAATGTGTGACTTTCTGGAACAAATCTCTGCAGGTACAAAGTAGGACTACAGGAAAGGCCAAATCTGAAGGCTGAAGGTTTTTTGTGGGGTTTTTTTGAGTGAGATTATAGCTGGAGTAGTACAGCATCAATTGCAGGTCAAGTGGGGAAACAAGTGGAGCCTCTGAGGGGAAGGCAGCAAGGATAGCAGGAATGTTTGGTGAAGGTCAAGACAGGTACGGAGGCAGTGAGGGATTAGGAGATGGAGTGAAGGAGTTAGCAGCCAAAGAAACCTCAAAGTTTGAGATCTCAAAAGAAAATACTTCCTGTAAAACAACTGAAGAGCAAGGCTGCATATATATCATTAGAAGTCTTGAAGTTAAGGCAACTGAAGACATGCAAAAACCGAAGGAAGAGAAGAAGAAAGCTACAGAGCCCTTGCAGTGGTAAACCAGTAGGCTGGCTAACAGTTGGCTGAGTTGACAGGAAAAGAGTAGGTAGAAATGTTGTAAAACCTGAAAGCAGGATTTTTTAAAAAATTTTATTTATTTACTTGAGAGAGAACATGGGGGACACGGGGAGAGGGAGAAGCAGATTCCCCACTGAGCAGGGAACTTGATGCAGGGCTTGATCCCAGGACTCTCAGATCACGACCTGAGCTGAAGGCAGATATTTAAACGAGTGAGCAACCCAGGTGTCCCTGAAAGCAGGATTTAATAGCCAAACTCACAAAGGAACGAAGATAGATAAGGAAAGCAAGGTGATCCTGATTTTTTTTTCGATAAAGTTAAAAAACAAATCAGATCCTGATATTTTCTCTCAAAAAATATTTATATTGTTTATTATGATGGGGGAACAATGAAAACAGCTTTATCGTCACCATATCTAATGCCTTTGGACTTCATATAATGTTTAAGAGTCCCCTTATTGGTAATGAAGAATTCAGATGACTTTTTTCCCTCCATTGACCAAGCTAATTTACTCTGAAATTCACGGAAAGCACAAGCATTCTGCTTTACGGATTGTCACAAATCATGTGAAAAGAAAATTGATGAGACCAAACTCCATGACTGTGGGACAGCTACAAAAGCTTGATCACATACCTGGCATCACATCACTGAAAAACACAAACATTCAGGTTCTAGAAAATCACTTATGAGTAAAAAGAAATGTTACAAGGTTCAGTGATTTTCAAGGATTTTTTTTAAACATTTATTTTATTTTAGGGGAGCCTGGGTGGCTCAGTCATTGGGCGTCTGCCTTTGGCTCAGGTCATGATCCCAGGGTCCTGGGATCAAGCTCCGCATCGGGCTCGCTGCTCCACGGGAAGCCTGCTTCTCCCTCTCCTACTCCCCCTGTTTGTGTTCCCTCTCTCACTGTGTCTCTGTCAAATAAATAAATAAAATCTTTAAAAAAAAAACATTTATTTATTTTGGAGGGGGGGGGGGAGAGAGAGAGAAAGCAAGCGGGAGGAGGGGCAGAGGGAGAGAGAGAATCCTCAAGGAGATTCCCCCCTGAGTAGGGAGGCTGATGCGGGGCTCCATCCCAGGATCTTTAAATCATGACCTGTACCAAAATCAAGAGATGGATGCTCAACTGAGCTACACAGGCACCCCGATTTTCAAGGATTTTTAACCACACTTATCAGTAACTACCTAGGGAGGTGTGTAGCTTATATACTTTTCATGCTTGTCCTGTAGAAGCAAGGAAATCTGGTTCATATGTGAGCTGACCAAAAATATCCATCACACACTAAGAACATGTTATTAACTTCCAAAAGCACTATTAAATGTCATCAGCATTTGATAAAACACAACATAAAGAACATCCTAGGGAAAAGAAACTATGGAAGTCAGGCAATCCAATTGACAGATTAGAAAACTAAGGACAGGGGCGCCTGGGTGGCTCAGTCGGTTAAGCGTCTGCCTTCAGCTCAGGTCATGATCCCAGGGTCCTGGGATCGAGTCCCGCATCGGGCTCCCTGCTCCGCGGGGAGCCTGCTTCTCCCTCTGCCTCTGCCTCTCTCTCTCTCTCTCATGAATAAATAAATAAAATCTTAAAAAAAAAAAAAAGAAAACTAAGGACAAAGACATTAAATGCATCAGCTGAAGGCCTCACAGCTGGTTAGTGGAAAAGCTGAGATAAGAACACCCCACTCTCAAACTCTCCCCAGTGCCGCTCTCCCCTCACCGCATCCCACCTAAATACTACATCCAACAGAGCTGGGCTGGATTTCCACATAAATAATATAGCACTGCTTTTGAAATGTAAAATGAGATGACAGAATCTAAAAGAAGTAGGAACAGAAATTAAGAGAAATATTTGCTTAATATAAAATATTAATTTAAAACTATACCTTTACTGCTTCTGATGAAAGTACATTATCCTTTTTCTGACTTGTGCTCATGGACTCATTTTCAACACTGAAAAATAAAAACCACAGTTTCTTCAAAATTAAAAGAATTACTAAAATCATAGTTTCTGAGTTTAAAGTAAAAATTGCAAGGTCTTTTATATGCAATTCTCAAAAGATTCATGTACAAAATGTAAAAGAATATGTTGACTTGAATCTCTACACTTGAAAACACATTCAAAAATACTCATCCAGGCCTCAGAAATTTTTGTGAGCCTATTATGTGCTACATTTTCTTATGTTGATAATCAGCATCACAGCGATGATGCACCTGAACAAAGAAGCAACAGTGTACAACTCTCACAATCTTGGAAATGACTAACACTCTACGATTTTATTTATATTAAGATTCTCCATAGCCTGATCTTTTTTTTAATGCCCATATTCGTACTATACGAATAGAATATATTTCTCCTCAGCAAGTCTTTATCAACATACAGGATCACCTAGTGAACTTTGGGAATAACGCAAACGTAGATGCAGGCTTATCTAGCCCCAAATGTGTCCCAGATGGCACCTTAAGAACCTGATTTTCCAGGGCGCCTGGGTGGCTCAGTTGGTTAAGCGACTGCCTTCGGCTCAGGTCATGATCCTGGAGTCCCGGGATCGAGTCCCGCATCGGGCTCCCTGCTCAGTGGAGAGCCTGCTTCTGCCTCTCTCTCTGCCTGCCTCTCTGCCTACTTGTGCTTTCTCTCTGTGTGTCAAATAAATAAATAAAATCTTTAAAAAAAAAAAAAAAAAAAAAAAAACCTGATTTTCCAGACTGTCACCTTTAATTGTCGTCTTGTCTAGAATACCTTCACAGATGCCTTATGAGATGTCATAATAAACTATGCTTCCTATTGGGCACACATACATTTCAAATACAAAATTTTATATTTCTATGTTTATACATTATCTTGTTGTCATACTTTTGTAATGCTAGACAAATTGAACAGCTCCCCCACTAAAGATTATCATGACTGTCTGCCATGCTCCAGGGATTGCCCTTGGCCTTGAGGATGTAAGAACAAGTAGGTCAGGGTCTTTGTAAAACTCAGTCTAGTAGGGGAGACTGATAAACTAAGAATACAGTTTGAGAAAAGTTACAGCTGCTATATGAACAAAATACTATGGAGCACAGAGGAAGGAAGGAACAGCAATTCTGCCTCCTCCGTAAAGTGCCCACAGAGGAGGTACAAAGGAGGCGGTGATAGAGAATACGGCATTTTCAGGAAACCATGTTTTGTTTGTTTTAATCTAAGACTGGAGCGCAACAACTTGGCAGAGGTAACTCTGCTAGATATGAGAATGATACCAGAGGTAGTACCTGCCAGACTATGGAGAACCTGCCTGACCCGTTTCAGAACTTGATCTTTGGCCTACTAGGACTGGGAAGCCCTTAGCCAGGGGACAAGCATAAAGCAGGCGAATGACTGAGAGTGGGAAAATACAGGGAATCATGGTGGCTGGTGGCAGAGTGAATGAAAAGGAGTGGTCTCAATAGCTCAGATTAGACAGGATAGAAAGAGAAGACATGATTTAGGCTATTTTTAAGTTTTCTATCCATAAAGCCCAGTGCAATTATGTAGACTATCCAGGGAACAAATGGTAATGGTAAAAACACAGAAAGATAAAGATCATAAACATGTGGAAAAGACAATGGAATTAAAATTTCATTAAGTCTCAGACTCTATGCAGAAATACACAGACCCAGAAGACACAGTCATACTCATAGGCCTTTTAAATGTCAATAGGAAAAGCAACCAAGTAAAGAAGATGAACACATGAGCTGTGTGCTTAACACATGAAAATTCCATGCGAAAGATCAGGGACAGAAATGGAAAATATTGTACAATTCAGAACTGTAACCAAATACATCTATATATCTATAAAATAAGAATGTCTCTAACACTGCTACTTTAAAAGTGAGTGGGTTCTTATCTCCATTTTCTATTTTCTATTTTAGATTTTTTGTCACGTTTGTTTACAATTCGTTTTTTAAATTAAATGTCAAGACTGGTCTATTTAAGCTCAATTCAAAAACAAAAAAGAGAGAGAGAGAGAGACCAGCAAAATACATGTAAGAAAGAGCACATTATAAGGATTTGGAGTATATTCACGGATAATACTGATCTTAATGATTTTATAAGTATATTCTCTAACTACAACCTATTTTGAATGACCCACCTAAAAACTAAACATACAAATATTTTAGTCTCCAAGTTCTTGTTCAAGATTCCTGAAATTCTACTTAAGAGTGTTTACAGCGCTTTCTGTAAACTTACTGCCTTAGTGAGATTGGAAATGAAAATGGAATAAGTTTCCTTTCCAATACAAAACCTCTGTAGAAAATGTAGCTCCAGGTTTATGGGATCAACGCAGATATCAGTATTTTCATTTAGCTATAATCATATCCACTCTACACAAACACACACAAAAATGCCAGAAAAATATAGTTGTACGTCGGCACACAAGAATTCCATATTGAGCAAACAACTGAAGAATTTAAAGCTGAAAACAAAAGAATATTTGACACTTCATAAAACTTTCTAAAACTTACAGCCTATGTTTAAGTCTCATGAATCTTACTGCTAAATCAAAATTTGAAAATGTGTTGAGTTCTAAAGTAAACAACACATTTTAAAAATTCTGGCTTAGCTATAAAAATCTAGTTTCAATTAAAGCTTTCCCCACCTCTTTTCTAGTTTACTAAAGAGTCCTTCTTAATTGATCTCTGGCATCTTCAGAATTGCTCTGTTTCAACCCCTACTTCGCGTCAAAATGATTGTTAATCTGATCCCACTTTCCAGTTTAAAAATCCCTTCAGTAAATCTCTATCAGTTGATGAATAAAATGAAGAGTCCTTAGGATATATAAAGTTATTCACGTGGCCCCAGATACACCTGCCACATAGAACCACTTCACATTCTCAGAATATGCCAACAAACCACTTTCTTTTGCCTGCCTGCAACATCCTTTGACACCTTGCCCAACTCTTAATCCTTTACAATTTAGTCCTAGCTTAATCTTTGTTTTTTGGGGGGGGGAGGGGGTTCTTAATGAACCCAGTGATACCACTCATACATTTCTGCTCTTTACCATAACATCAAGCTATCTAACTAGAATTTGAACTCAAATTCAGAAATTTTATCATTCATGTCTGTATCCCAGAGCTGAGCACTGTGCCTGGTGCTCAAATATTTGTTAAATTAAAAATATATATATATCAGACAGTTTCTCCATTTGTGCCTGCTTAATCAAAAAAGTGTTCCTTTGGAAACAATGCAATGCAAAACACACAAAAACAAAACAGAGTAGATGAAAATACTGAAAACACTGGACTTAGATGTCTGCTTAGTTAAAAAAAAAATAAATAACAGAAAAGACTCAAAAGGCTTGAAATAGTATTCTCAGACTCTTTAATATATGCGGGAAAGAGAAACATGTTCAAATTCAGATGATCTCAAACCTTATGAAAGTTGACAATCTGTTCTTATTGTTCTTTCACAATTTAACCCCCTTTGAGACTTGGGAATAGTTCAATAGCAGTATTTTTCGAAAGCACACATTTTGCTCATGGCTAGGGGTGAGGGACAGGACTCATAACCACACGTAGGGAAGTAAGAATACCTTGCATTTCTAAATAGCCTCATCTTAGTTAGCTAACAGAACTCTGGAAATTAATCCTTCAAAATAGCCCAGATAAATATCAAGGTCAAAGTAACACTGAAGTTCCTCATTTTTGAAGCAACTTATTTAGACCCTACCTGAAAACCAGGAATCCAACGTGTAGCCATTAACCGTTTACTTTCCAGACAAACTAAAATCTCTGGGCCAAGAAAAAAACGGAGCACATTAACATTCTAGAGTTCAAATAATTTACAGAGGAAAGCCCCTATCCTGTCAATGTATCTTATACTCTTATTTTTTATTAAATTATAACAAGGTTCCCCAACCCATAGCAAATAAGAAGCAGAAAATTAGGGACAAGAACATACTCACTCATCGGATAAGTACTGCCCCCTCTGTTTTTAAGTCCCCTTTAAGTGCCAGGCACTGTTCTTGGTGCTAGGGTGCAGTCAACACACCACATGAAATCCTTGCCCTCACTCCTTCAGAATCCCTACATAGATGCACCACAATCAGCTGGGCAATCATATTATAAAGCATATTTATAAAGCAAATGTATGTGCCTAATTGTCAAGGATTCCAGTTGGGTCCTAGGAATATGCACTTCAATAACCGACTCCCCCTTCCCAAGGTTGTTCTGAAGCAAGTGGCCCTCTGACCACACTCTTGATAAACAATGGTCTGAGAGCCTTCTGTTCAGCAGAAGCCAACAACTGAGAGTTGTATAAGGAAGAGAATGATCTAGTCTGAGAGATCTCCACTTAACATTATTTAAATTTGTTAAGTGTTGATAAAGGTAGGTATCCATTATGTAGAAAACTCAGTCATGTAAAACATTACCGGTTTTCCAACACCCAGGCCCTGCAGAGCTCCTGGCCCCAGCAAAAAGCTGTTGCCCTAATGAGCATGCTGAGCATTGCAAGTCCACAGTGGGACCAACAAGAAAAAACAAACCCTCTTTTGGTGTATACCACAGACTGAAGCACAAGGGATGCTGCTGGCCCTCTCCCAGATTCAGTTCCTCACATGGTAAGAATGCAACTTCCTAGATGGTCAACAGATAGACACGCAGGGACAGCACACAGACTAGGAGGACAGGGTGGAGACACAGTGAGGGAGAGTAAGGCTGTCCACTCCTCCCCCTCCTGGAGCACAGCTGCTGGGCATTGCCTCTTACTCTGCCTTTTCTCTCACACATCATTCCTGGGGCTGGATCAGAAAAATCTGGAAATGTTAAAGAACTGAATACAGCTTTCATAACTGTCTTCTGGAGGCTTGCCCATTCTCTACAGATGCAGAAGTCTATTATTTCTTGCCATTTTTAGAAAGGAGGCAATGTTTGGTGTTAGAGACATCACTGGCAGTAATTCTGACCATCTCTAAACACAAAGCCACTTAATAAAACATAGTCCCCAATTTGGGAACACCATATACATCTGACCAGTCCCCCAGATTCACTGTCCCTAGGGAAATGAAGAATTTCCCTTCTCTCCATCCCCATCATCCCACTCAGCCTGGTGCGGCCGGAAATCATCTTCCCACTCTGATTTTCACTTCCATTGTATGAAGTATGGTCTACAATAGAGGAACCAGCAGCACTGAGGACAGGGAAAGAGAGTCAAGGCATATCTATTGTTTTCTCTTCCACCACTAACCTAAAACTCTTCTGGTCTGCTAAACAGCATCACCCTCTCCACCAGACTCCATCAGGCCTCCTGCCTGGTGTGTTGTTCCTCACCTCAGAGCCTACTTGACACCATTCCTTTGATGAAACTCAAGAAGCAGCCAGAATCTGGCCTTCCTTTGAAATGTGATCAAATCATACTCAGTCCTCCAGTGTGACTTTACCATGGAGAACTAAATGAAAAAATAATATAGAACAAGAAGGGGTCTTTTACCTATCCACACCCTTTCTTGTTGTCATTAGTAGCGAAGTGCTTTGCAAAATGGACTTATGTCTATTTCAGGGACAGACCTTAGGGACAAAGGTCACTTCACTCAAAATGCACATTTCTGGATCCGATTTTTCAAATATATAAAATGAAAGCGTCAGACCAGCTCTCTGCCAGATCTAAAATCCCATATGATCCTCCAGTGGTAGGACGAATGGAAAAGGAAACAGGTAGACTAAACTTGAAGTTTTGTATGGTGAAGGAACTGAGAGACTCTGACCAAGAAACCAACTCAGTATCAAAATTAATACCAGGACATTCTGAGAAAGAGACAGAAACTTGTACAGTCCTTATTTCCAACCTACTGAGGCCACCTCCGGGCCTGTCCTGTATTCCCTGAGACTCCACCCTCTCAGCCCGCATTTGGGTCCTTAAATACAGTATGGGCTTTTATCCCCACAAACTTTCAAAGGGTCTGCTGCTGCTTTGGGGGCATCTACACTACCTTGGAATTTTTTCTTACAAACACAGCTTCACACGACAAGCCTAGAGGCTCTCTTTGTTCAATATTTTACTGAAGGCACGTTATGGATTAAACTGACTTCTGTGCATGGGCCTAGAGTGGCCTGCTTCCAACCCTGCTTCTATGGGGACAGAGTTCCACACTGACGATTTACAAACAGCCATCTGGAAAACTGTCCATTCATAAACAGTGACTGCCAGCAGTAGACTAGTACTTGTATTTTTTAAGTGACCATTAACAGAATATAAAACAGGTGGTTATGGCACTATTTCTGGGCTTTAAATTAAAAGGTAACTAAAAGCTGCAATTTTAAGGCAGTTGAACAGCAAGTATTTTAGCTCAAACATCTGGCATTTGAATTTCAGAACTCTTTGGAGAAAAACTGGGAGAAGGGAGGAAAGGTTTATGAAGCTCTGCTGCTTTGCAATCTTAGACTCTTCTGACAGTCCTTCCCCCATCATGTCAGCCTTCTCCTGTAATTTATGTATCCACCTGGAAGCTGATTTACTTCCTGTCCCCCATCCCATGCCCCCAAAACAAGACCCATAATTGCAGTTCAATCACAGGCTAGAGAGAACGTTGCTATGTTTGATGTGTACCTGAGCTGTTGATAGGTGACACCAGTAACTGCTCTCCTCTCCCAAAGTCCTCTACCCCATACCCTTCAGATTCTAAACATTTATGACCTACTTCACACGAATCAACACCCTCAATCTTTTGCTGTGACATGAATTCAAAACAGTGTTCTGGCTGCCCTCTAAAATGGGCACCCATTCATGCAGTATTCATCAAATTGTCCTAAGGAAGGGGCACTGGAGATCCAAGGACAGACAAGACTGTGCCTTCCCAGAGCCCGACCAAGGCTGACCTCACTTCCAACCTCCAACTCAAATTCTTTCTCACTGCAAATTCTTCCAGACATCAATAAACCAACAATCTTTGTGAGAATATATAAACACACACACACGCACATATAAACTTGCACCCAAATGATACTTTCAAAAAGGAAACATCTCAACTCCCTACCTTGGCCTACCTCCTCTGGCCCCCGACTCCCTTCCTCATGTCATTGACAGCCGCTCTCCCTTCCATTCTGTTGTCTCTGCTCACTCTGGCATCTGTGCCAACGTGACCTGCCCCAGGGCCCTGGAACTAGCTGTTCCCTCTGTCTGGAAAGTTCTTTTCTCAGATTTCTGTCCCACTCCCAAGTATCATCCAGGTCTTTGCTCAAATGTTATGCAAAAAAAAAAAAAGGGGGGGGCCTTTCATGACCATTCTATCTACACCTTACTCCAGACTCATTATCTCCATCATGTCCCATTCCCTCACCATGTTTTATTGTACTTCAGGGCACATTATATATTATAGAATTTGTTAATTTTCTACCCTCTCCCATTCGAATGCAAACCCTATACAAGCAGAGGCACATTTAGATATTCAAACTGAATTCTGAAAATTAAAGTTTTTTTAAAAAAACTAAATTTAGAATTTTTTATAATTTGTATAAATATATATACCATTGTAGAAAATGTTAAAGCATCCTTGTTGAGTGAAAAAAAAAATAAAGTTCAAAATCCTGAAGAGACCTTTCACTTTTTGTAAAAAATATGCATATATGTGGAAATGCACATAGGAAATAGTCTGAAAGAATAGTATTTGCCTGAGTGGGTAGGGTTATGAGTTGTACTTTTTTCTTTTTGATTTTATAATTTCATACCTGTTTTACAAAAGCCTATATTTCTATTAAAAGGACAAAAAAATACAAAGTATTGTAGTTGATTTCAAAAAGCAAACAAATGCAAGTTAGTGGAAATGAATTCAGAATAGACAAATTACAAAATACTAATACTACAATTACATAATGGTATCCTTTGTATCATAATGTATACAATATTGCCGAATGAGATCCTTATTTGCCTTCCCAGAACAATGAAATAATAAAAATTATTACAGTACACATTTCCAGTTTAGACTAATAGAGCACAATGCCACCCCTCCAGCCAGGGTATACTCCTCGGTGATCTGACAAGACAATAAAAGGCTGAGAATTCACATCTCACCTAACCTGTCCCAGTTAATAAAACAGAAAACTCAGTATTTCATTCTTTGTCATAAGAAGCATGGCAATTATAAAAAATTATCATCTGCCACTAAGGTAGTATCCATGCTTTGTATAAATTTAATACAAAGAATAAAGCACAAATTTCTAACATATTTTTAGAAATTACATGAAACCACTATTTGTGAGGGCACTCGAACGCCATTTCCACATTGTTTCTCGCATTGCCATCTGTGCTACTTGTCATAAGGAAGACAGAGAAGCTAGTGTGTTGTGTTCGTGAAACCAAAATTGTATTTCATAAGAATCTAAAGATTGGCTTTTGATTTAATTCCAAACTTATAACAATTGTATTGGCTGGATGAGTAAAGCTAAGTGGGAAGAGGTATAAAATAGCTAAGTCCTCATCTACCATAACGAGAAGTCAGTATAAGTTAGCTAAAGCTTATAAATCAAGAAAGAACAGTAAGGCATTGTTCAGGCACATGTACAAAAATACCAGAAGAAAGAGATTAAGCAAAATAAAAGTTTCCACTAGGGGAGCCGGGGTGGCTCAGGAAGTTAGGTGACTGACTCTTGTTTAGGCTCAGGTCATGATCTCAGGGTGGTGAGGTGGAACCCTGGAGTGGGTTCTGGGCTCAGCGGGAAGTCTGCTGGAGGTCCTCTCCCTCTCTGCCCCTCCCCCCACTTGCACACGTGTGTGTGTGTGCACGCGCGCACACGTGTGCAGGCATGCTCTCTCTCTTAAATCTTTTAAGTTTCCTCTAAAAATCGTGTCAAGAATGGCCCCACACCTGTTAAATATTCCTACAGCCCTGAGTGTCACCTGAGTACTTACTTTACAGGAAGAAGATTTGTGCTATGTCTGCCCTCTCCACAAAACTGCATGTATGCTTTGAGCCAAAGAACATGTTGCAGCATATTTGCTGCTGGGATTCGCTGAGCCTAGCACAGTAACTAGTACAAGGGGTACTAAATGAATTCTTGGTAAACATGAAGTTTTCATACATGACTTTTCCAGTAAAAAAAAAAAAAAGTCTTCCTAATATACAGGCATACTGATTTTGTACGCACCTATTATTCCATGGAGTTTTGGCTGGTATGCTAAATCCGGAAGAGACTTTAGAGAGATGAGCCACCTGCCTCGATTTTTGACAAAAAGACTGAAAGTGTTAATGACATGCCAGGGTCATGCCGTTATTCAAAGTGTCTGATGGGTGAGCTCACAAAAATGAGTTGGTATTTAACTCCACCCACTTTCACACTAGATTAATAATACAGAAGCCTCACTCATACTTACAGAAAATGTCAAAATATCAAATTTCTCTGCATTATAAATACTACTTTATTTACAGCCTTAATTGTAACTTTTCTCCTTTGAACAAGTTAGTGTAGTTCATTCATTCTTTGGAAGATCTCTGCCAAGTCAGGATCCTAAATTCTCTTGATTTTTACTCATTTATGCACAGATATGCACCAGGTCTTAAACTAGTCTTTCTTCCCCTGAAGTAGGTAATCCACATAATTTTTTTATGTATAAAAAGGTATAAAACGAAAGTCTCCCTCCTGTTCCTCATTTTTTTTTTTTTAAAGATTTTATTTATTTGAGACAGAGAGAATGAGAGAGAGAAAGAGCACATGAGGGGGGGAGGGTCAGAGGGAGAAGCAGGCTCCCTACTGAGCAGGGAGCCCGATGCGGGACTCGATCCAGGGACTCCTCCAGGATCATGACCTGAGCCAAAGGCAGTCGCTTAACCAACTGAGCCACCCAGGTGCCCCTGTTCCTCATTTCTTGAGCCAGTCTCCCATCCCCCCCTTGTTAACACAGCACAGAATAACAGACTTATTTCACACTCCGCTGTTTATACAGAAATGGGAGCATACTACACACAATGATTTCCAGCTTGCTTTTTTCTTTTTTCTTAATGAATCCTGGAGATATTTCCTTATCAGTACATAAAAAGCTTTATCATTCTTTTTGGCAGCTGTGTAGTATTCTATTATATGATTGGACCATGATTTATCACTTAGTCCACTTGATGGGACATAAGTGTATTCCCTCTTTTGCTATTAAAGCAACACTGCAATGGCTAGCCTTGCAGAGGCAATGTCAGGCCTGTCTGCAAACTGTTTACATCTGATGGAATTCCTACAGGGGAAGTGCTCAGAGTATGTGAATATGTAATCCTGAGAGAACCTGTCCAAGGTTGGACACCAGTTTACCCACCTCTAACTCGTTTTGCTTATCAATTAGGTAGAGTATGGTATCTTGCTATACTTTGTTTGCAGGTCTTTTGAAGGAGATTGACCCTTTTCATGTGATTAAATATAGATCTGTCCTTTGATAGATACATACATTTGTTTTCCTTTTCTCGGCTGTCAGGACCACAAAACTCTTTATTGTACAGAGCACTGACCCAAACCATCTGGGCAGATGTCCAGCTGCATGCCATTGTTTTTTATTTCCATTCAAAACCATTTCTAGGACGAGCTTTCTTTTATGGGTCTTCCTAAGTTAAGCAGAGGACGCAATCACATAATGCTGTAAACTCTGAGTTCAGGAAGGAGAATTTGACTCTGACTCTACCACAGAGGCTGTGACACTTCTGATTAACTACTGGACCTCTCCAAGCCTTAAATTATAGATCTGTAAGACGGTGTAAAGATACCTCTCTCAAAGGTTGCTAAGAATTAAGTGTATGTATATAAAGTCCCAAGCACAAGGGTTGGGTCTGATTAGGGCCTTAATAAAGGACGATTTAGTTTTGTCATCACCAATCTGTCAGGCAAAAAAACAAAAACAAAAAACAAAAACACTTGATTAAGCAAACAGTTGTTTCACTGCTTTGGGATACCTGCAATTAAATACCCCCAGGGATTACACATAGAGGGATAGTCCTGCTGGAGCTGTACCACTGGCCATTCACAACTGCCAACCAAACATTAAGAATGAGTTGTTTCCGGTCGCAAAGCTTCAACTTGTTTCTCTACAAACATTAAGCTATTTTGTGTAAGGATCTCCACTCACGTGAAATGTTAATTCCCAAGAGGGTGTGCTTTTCTGCCTCCATCTAGAACTTGCCAAACCTGTGGAGTCTAGGAAGAGCAAGAGGAATAGAAGAAAAGCACTTGCCACTCACCCTGCTGGTCCAGTTACTGTACCATCTCCCCAGTATTTGGGTTGGCAAAGGATGTTAATCAAACCATGCTCAGAGAAAAGTTAATAATGTGGGAAGATATTTCGGAAGCCCAAATAAAGCTCTCAAAAAATATTTGATAGTCATGAAACAGTAAGTATATTCTGAACCAAACAAGTCACATACGCCACAAACATTTTTGACTTATAATGAGCTCATCTTGAGAACAGAGATGTACATGTTCATCTCCTCTGTTAATTTATGAACTATTCGAGAGCACTTTTGGTCATTCACTCATCTTTATTCCCACTGCATGATACCATATTTGACACATGGCAGCCAAATTTATGGAATGAACAGACTCCAAATACATGACGTTTTAAGCTTTTATTTCATGCTGATCTTTTCTTCTCAGGAGATAGCCCAGATAATTTTTCTGGGTTTAAATTTACACCAACCTATGTTTTCTCACTACCACAGTTGTATCAGCATTTCTGGCATAGCTAGGCCACAGTGTGTTTCATCAGAACTCTGGTTAGGAAATGAAATATTTTATCTTGAAGGGAACATTATTTTCCTCTTTACAAAATTTGTTAATATCCCTTTACATATTTTCCTGAGAGGAAAAAAAATGCTATCATTGTTTCAATACAGTTAGAAGTTCTAATGACATAAGTTTATTATGGGACAATGTGAGGTACTTGCAATTTTAACATTTAGAATGTACAACTGAGTTAGCTTACAAGGAATGCCGTCACCAAGAAACAGAATCCCCAAATTAGGCACCTGGCAGATACCCTGTTAAACCGCAAAGATAGAAATCTCACTTGAAAGATCTAGACTGTTTTGGGGTGTTGAAACTATATTTCTACTCTACTTCCAAAAGTAGCTTCTATGCTTTCAGTCAACCTGGGAGTTCAAGATTCTCGGAAAATACATACTGCTGTGGACTTCTGGAATTTTCCAGTCATCTTTATTACAATGGGTATGAACTGCTGATGTGGTCTTTCAAGACCACACAGGTATCTCCTATGCAAATAAACTAGTTACCAATTATTTCCTATAGTGCTTTCAAATCAATGAAAATAAAATCACCATGAAAATTCAGAGAACAAAGCTCCCTTTCCTCACACACCTGATGCTGTAGTCAACACTGGTCCTTTAGCCTGAAGGCCAGCAGCTCTCATGCATCAGGGGCACTGCTGACATTTTTTATGAGAATATCTCCTGCACAGCAAGCCAGTAGCATCCAGCTCCACCCATTTAACACCCTCAGCCATGGTGACAAGCAAAAATTCTCTAAACTTTAAACAGAGAGTCAAACACTGTAGAAACCTTTTAAGATCCCTCACATCTCTAAATGCCCGATTCAAGAGGGAGGGTACTACTGGTAGCTGAAAACCACTAATAAGTGCTTTAATGCTCTATCAACAGTGATACACTCCTCACCTGAGCTAGGTAAAGGGAACACCAAGAGGAATAAGACACAGCCCCTGTCCTTGGTCTAGTGATTGTCTTACCTCATTTCTATCAATAACAATATACTAGAACACTGAAAGGAACAGTAACAAAAAAAAAAAAAGAGTGTATCTGAAATGGGCCACATTTCTGCAACAAAGTATGAAAAATTCCAACTGGCTTACATATTCAAATGTATTTTGAATGAGCATAGTTCAGAAGGGTGGTGGGCAAGATGGTGTGGAAAAAAGAACCAGAGCTTTAGAGTCAGAGAAACCGAGGTTCAAATCTCACCCCTGAAACTTATTACTCTCATGATTTGGGGTAAATCATTCTCTACTGGGAGTGGTATCCTACCGCCCATCCACCTGGGTGGAGGTGTTTGGATTATCCCAGTTACTAGAGGATGCTACTGGCAATTAGTGGGCGGGGTCATGGATGCGAAATGTCCTGCAAAGGACAGCAGAGTCCAGTTCAACCAAGAATTGTTCCACCCAAGATGCCAACAGTGTTCACCATTAAGAACTCTCCACCCTCAGTTTCCTCAATTGTCAGAATAGTGATCAGCATACCAACCTTCAAGTCTAAGGGTGAGGTTTAAATGAGATGCTGCAAGTAAAAGTACCTAGCCCAGCAACACATGCACAATCAGCCCTTGATAAATGCTGATCTCACCTTACTATCCCGTCTTGAGTTAAAATGTCATACAGAGCTCCTTTTAAACAGGTCCATCGTGTGTGATAGAGCAAAGAAACAAAAGTGAGCATTTTCTCAAAGCGGAGAACATTAATAGGCAGGCATCCTCCAAATTTCACATTCTAGCAGCATCTAACAGGTTTTCACAAAAGTACTCTAAACTTTAAATCGAGAGCCAAATACGGTCTAGAGACCTTTGTGACCTAGCTCCAATCTTTCTTACTGCCTCTTTCACTCTGTCCCACTAATGTATATAGTCCCCAGTAGATCATAACCTCCTATAGGCCTTTGCTCAGCGTAGAATACCTGTTCCCCATTTCTATCTTCCTGGCTAAGTTCTCTCCTAAAACACTACCGATGTCTTGAAGAACCAGGTAAAACTCCCTCGACCGTGAAGCCCTCCCTGCTGTCCCCTACCACTTCTAATAAGTCCTTTCCTTGTGTGCTCATAAAATGGTTAAACATTATAGCAGTGATTCTCAAATTGGGATCCACAGAACGCAGAGTTCTCAAGTTTCCTATGAAAGCTTATTACATTTTTCATTTCCATATGAAAATAACTAAATAAAACTTAATAAAATAATAATAATAAAATAATAAAACTAAATAAAACTAAATAAAAAAAACTAAAATACAAGAACCTCCTGAATCTCGTCAGTCACCCTAGAACAGTACTAACAAGCAATTCAAATGTCCATACTTAAATCTGCAGTGTTGATGTAAACAGACCTTTTTTAACGGCCAAAGGTTAATGAGAATAGAATAACAGCAAACTCAATGCATAAATGATGTGTTCACACCAAATGAAGCCCAAGTAACTTAGAGCACACCATAAAAGCAAAGGTTTTCCTATGGCTCAAATAAGGAAATATTGTAAAACCTGAATCATGGCAGAGTACAGAGTTGTAGAGTCATGGCAACACCAAAGACTGTGTTTGTCCCAGTTGGTACCATTTGTATTTTGTGGGTAGCCAAAAAAGAGTTTTCAGGATAATGCTTAAAAATTGACTTTTATCGGTCTTATGGTTATGTTTAATTTTCATTCTGTTCTTAAGGAATTCTGTGAAGTCCCATTTTGTATTTGCACACGCATAAGTTATATAATAAACTTCATATGAGCCAACACTCCCAGTGTTGAAAAAGAGACTGTATAAGTTTAAAGTTTGAGAAAATGCATTTCAAGTACACTGAAAAAAATGAGAAAGCGGGTATTAATCCTTAACATATTTTAAGGGGCCTCAGAGTTGCAGGCGCAGCATCCGACTTAATACTTGTTCACTGACTGAAAAGTAGCTATGTGACTTTGGGCAATTTTAACTGTTTTTTTACAGTAAAATGAGGACACTGATCACAAAGGTTTGCCCAACCTCAAGTGTAATATCCATAAAACTACTTTTGTAAATCGTTAAGTGCTAGATACATGCATGAAATGTACTAGTATTGCTGTTTTCAAGTGGTCTTTTCAGCTTCTTATAGTTCCTTGAGAGAAAGGACCCTTTTTCTTCAGTCATCTTTACATCCCTACCACACTGCATGTCTGCTGTTGGGGTCACCAGTATAAAAGGTAAACTGGGCCCCCATTACAACTACAAGTTTTCACTGCCTCTAAGAGAAACAGCCAAAACACCCTTTCATTGGAAATAAGAGCACAGTGACAGATCGCAATTCTGTTTCCAATCTTGTTAACACCAGGGTGTTGTGTTACTAGGACACTGGGTACTACTAAGAGTTTCCATTTGTTTCATTAAACTTTCAATAAGGGCTTTGTGTGTGTTTATATTCTTGAAAAGAAAGATTTAAGCTCATTTAAAAGGTAAAACACCCACAGAAAGGATTACTGCTATCTCCTAAGCTGGCAAGTTCTAAAAAGATGAGGACAAAATTAGTGTTCATATAAGCACAATTAAAATTCTCAGTGTCAAAACGCCACAGCCTGTCCCTATCTGGAGATGAGAATGGAGAAGTGCTAAGTAGACAAGAGGCTAGTTGCTAGAGAGGTTATCCAGAGAGAGAGAGAGAGAGAGAGAGATTAGATTTGAGAAGTGTCTTAAAGAGCCAAATTAGGGCAGGAAGGCAGGCAGAGTTTCAGCACAATTCTATTATGAACCTGAAATTGGCCAGCCTATTCCTTTCTAACAGTGATTCAAGTTGCCAACTTCTGCTGAGTCTACTTGGGATTTCTTTTAAACACCGCTTCTATATTATCCAAGATGATTAGTGTTGTTGCAGTGATGGCAGGCACCTCAGGCTGTCTGCCCACACCAGCAGATCTGACATTCTGGTTGAACCCTGTCAGACTTCAAAACTATTTTTAACTACCGTGTAACTTTGAATTTTAAATTCTCCCTTAACAGGGCAACTATAGGTGAAGCTTAGCAGGAAAAGTTTACCAATTACAGGTGCTTTCTTGGAAAGATGTAGAATTAACAGTCATTCATAATGGAAATGTTTCCCAAGTAGGGAAACTGAGGAACACAAACTCCTAGAATCAAATCACAAGACCTGAATACTAATGACACCAGCACAGTCACACAGTTCTGCTTCCTATCCATTTTCCTCGTGTCCTCCGCGTAGTCTTTAAAATCTGAAGTAAAACATAGCTTTCTAGAGAGCGTCCTTCCAATCAAAACGGATTACACAATTCCGGTGCAATTTGGGAGAGGACAGAGTATAAGCCTGTCTTCTCATCAAAAGTTTAAAACAGTAAAATGTATTTCATTTGACCCCTCTTCCTCCCTCAAAATGGATGAAAAGACTCAGGAACCGGCATTTTAAGGAGAGCCGTCTATACATACACATATATATTCGATTTTACAGCAGGTGGAGGAAGAAGCAAAGACTGTAGAGAAGGGGCACGTTTTCCATGCTGACACCAAGAGAGAGGAGTCCTGGTTTTCGGAATCTGTTGGGGAACTTGAGGGATATCTCCAAAGAAACAGGGGTAAGGAGGGCGGCATCATTTAAATGTCCAGGCAATGGTAAATAAAACTAGCGAGGTTTTTGTATTTTGACTAAGTCCTGGGAACTCATTATCACAATTCTTTAAAAAAAATAATAATAATAATTTTGAGTAAATTTAAATAAGATGGCAGAACACCAGCTGAGGGGGTGGCGCTCCAGTGTTTTACCTTTCCCTCCCGAGTGGTTTCGGGTCGCACCCGCCCTGCCCCGGCTGGTGGCTCGGCTCGCTCACAACTGTTTCCCATTACGGCCGGCAGCACGCCGGGGGACTCGCTTCTGCCACAGAACTTGGAGCGCAGACGCCAGTGTGGAACGGGAACAGAATCACGTACCGGGAGGGGGAGGTTGGAAGGAAGAGCGCCGCGCCGGCTGGGCCGGGTGGGAACGCACCCCGCCGTGGGTCACGAACTTCACCCGGATTTAACTAACCAAGGAAAAGGGAGTGAAGCGGCACGGGAACTGAGCGAGGAGGAGGAAACTTTAGCAAAGGAGAACAGAAAGTGGCGAGCGGAGCGTAGCCTGGCCCCAGAACCGCTGGCTGCAGGCGGTCGGGCTAGGGGCCCCCATCAGGCGAGTCGGTACAGGGCCCCCCGACGTCCCCCGCGGCTCCCACCTGGCAGCGCCCTGGCCTGGAGCGGGCGGCTGGCTCGTCCCCGGCCTCTCCTCCTCTTCCTCTTCCTTGTCCCGGGAAGGGCTTCGGGGAGCGAAGAACCGGGAGAAGGTGTGCCAGGGGGCGCCGCTTCTCCTCCGGCCGCCAGACATCTCCCCGGTGCGGCTGCCGGTCCGGGGCCGTCCGCAGGGAACGGGTGAGGCGCTGTCCTGCGCCCGGAGCCCGGCGTGGCGCGACCCGGCGAAGGCAGGACGGACTCAGCGCGGGCCGCCGGCGCGACTCAGTCCATCCCCGGGGGGAGAGTCGCGGGTGCGACGCGCTCCCCGCGCGGCGGCTGGTCTCGCGGCGCGCCGGCTCCTCCTACCGCCCCCGGCTAGCCCGCCCCCGGGAGGAGCCAGAGGCCGCGGCCCCGCCCGGAGCTCGGGCACAGCTGTAGCCGGCCGGTTTCCCGCCCAAACGAGTTCAGGCTGCAGCAACCCATTTGGCTTTGCGCTCAGTTTTTACTCTGTAATACTGATGTGTTTTCTATTCGCCAGCCAGTGAGCGAAAACAGTACTCGGACTTTTGAAAGAAGTTGATGAACTAGAGTTTGTGAAAACACCTGGTAAAGTGCGGTATCAGAGTGCCTTGGGCTGTCTTTCAGCTAACAGCTACTCCAAAGACTTTCCACCAGGGCTGCAAAAGAGGATACCCCAGGGCGGAGTCCCAGAAGTGAAGGTGGGGGCATAGGTGTCCTGTAGGTCTGTCAACTCATTTCTTGTTCAGCTCCCTTATGTGTGGAGTAACTTTCCCTAAACCCAGAAGCTCTTTAAATTTCTCACACTCCATATTACCTACTACTCTGCGAACCTCCTACAAAAAGGACACTGATCAAAAAACAAGTGATTTAAACATATTTTGTAGTCGATACACAGACTTAACTGAAATCTGGAAACCAAACAGTCTTTAAGAATGCTAAAACAAGGACAGTCTAAATACAGTACTATGGAATTTCTTAGGTTTTTTTTCATGTTTTACATACAGAAAGCCCTACATAATTAATGTATACATCCTGATGAGTTTGGAGATAAACATACACCCGTGAAACGGTTATTACAATCTATGCCATAAACCTCCAAAAGTTTCCTCCTGCCCTCTTATTTGAGAACACTTAACATAAAGTGTGCCTTTTTAGTAAATTTTTAAGTGTACAGTACAGTATTATTAACTATAGGCACAATGCTGTATAGTAGAACTCTAGGAATTTCTCATTTTCATAACTGAAACAAGCAGTACCTTTTAACTAAGAGCTCCCTGTTTCCCCCTCCATTCCACTCTACTATGAATTTGGCTATATTATATTGATCATATAAGTGGTATCATGTAGTATTTGTTCTTCTGTGCCTGACTTATTTCATTAATACAGTAGTATGGATTTTCTTAGTTTTTTTGTACCCTAGTGGCTAGAACAGAAAACATTGAGGCCCCTTCACCCCAGGTGTTTTGTTTTTGTTTGCTTGTTTTAAGAATAAATTGCTCCTGGGACCATGTAGAAATCAGAGATATTTACAGAGATATCAGACATTTACATGTATAAAAATTGTATACAAGTAAATGAAATGCCCAAGGCAGTTTTGGCTTGGGGAAGGGAAGGAAGGTGCCTTGGGGGTCATCCCTCCTCTAACTTTGGGTGCTGGAGAAAAGAAGGTTGCTTATGAGTAAATTAGACATCTATAAGCCCCAGTCGTTTTAGCATCAGCTGGTGACAGTTGAGTTTCCCTGCCATCCCACAGCTGCCTCCTAGAAGCACTCCTGCCCCTACTAACTGCAGCAGAGCTCAAGGCACTCATCTGAATTTGTTCTGGCTTTGATTCAACCCACCAAAACTAAATCAGCCCAGTTTCCTTCAGCTTGGATTCAAGACTTACCAGTGCTTTCTCATTTGGGAATATTTCCTCCTCTGTGAGTCTGAGAAAATAGGAAAAAGCTAGAATAATACATAGGACAAGTAAAGTTCCCAATTCTTGCCTTATTATTATTAGGGGAGAATCTCCATTAAATGCCAACTTACTAGAAAGCCCGGAGAACATGAGAACAAAGAGAAAACAAAGCAAACTGTTCCCTCCAGCTAGAAGGCCCAGAGAATAATTTATCTCCCCAAAGTTAAGGGACTACAAGATGTATCCCCCATTTCTACTGTAAAAAGTGGGCCCTATACCCTAATGCCCACCCAGCGGGTGGATTGTTTGGGAAGTCTCTCTGGGGATAAAAGTGGGTCGGACCCAGCAAGATTTAGTACTGAATTATGGTTTTAACTACTAATAATAGTTTTCTAAGAATAATTTCTCTGAAAAATAGCTCTCAAGGAAAATGCTGTCATATTTCTTCAATAGCCAATATCCTGCATAAGTGAGAAGGCATCAGAATCATAATGTGTAACATCTGTCATAAAAATTTTCTACAGTGTTGGTGAGGATAGTATAAGTAATGGAAATAATGCTACTGCTCATCCAGCTAGAATCTCTTCTATTGATGAACAGCTTGTAAAGCTATAAGATATTTTAGATGTTATTAAAGGCCCCTAAAGTGAACAGCTGGGCCAATTCACATCTATGATAGGTTTTTTTTCTCCAAAGCAACTACTTCATGAAGGAAACAATATCTAATGATACTCTAATCTCCATTCTGTGGTAGAACAAAGCAGCACTTTGATTGAACTGTAAATACAAATGGTGCCCTGCCTCCATTAAGGCAAACTTTGTCTATGAAAGATTAAAACCATAAAACAATGACACCTAAATTTTCATCGATTTGCTTTTCTAGAAAGTACTTATCAGTTTCTAGATAGCCTATATCCTTATATTCTGACTCATAACTTCTGAATACTAAGTTATTAGTATTCCTTGCATTAGGAAGTCTGTAAAAGTGTTGAATTTTAGAGGTGTGAGGATGTTAGAGATGAAAATTTAACAAAGTTGTCTTCATTCGATCATTCAATTGTTCCACAGCCATTTAGTGAAGGCCTACGGTAGAAGCATATTTACTGTGAAGCCGACAAAGCTGAAGTCTCAAGGCCCCTGACTGGCACGGTCTCTTCCGATGTGAACTTGGGAATGTGATCACATGGTCATGTGTTTTTGTGAAATTTATAAAAGTATATGTTTTAACTGCAATTGATTAAGACCACAGTTTTTTTCCACTTGGATTCCCACACCCCTGCCCCCAGGATCATACTTCTCCTAAAGTCAGTTGGTGTTGAATTTATTGGGGACATTTTGGCATCTTCTGGGGAATTTGAGTAGGAAATATATTTAGTGGGGTATATTTATGTGGTTGTATCTTCAAAATTTAGTTAAGTTATTGCTTAAATTTGTTTGTCTATTGCGCAGCTCACCAAGCATTATATCCAAGATGCAAGACCAGAGGTCCTATTAAGACACAAACATATCCTAAGACCTCTAACACTGAAAATATGTAGGTAGTAGAGGTGAAACAAGATTTGAAATGTATCAAAAGGGGACTGGAAAATTATTCCAATAATCCAAAGACAAAATACAAGAGGAAGAATCACTTCTAACTGATGTAATTTCTCTCATAGTAGGAGTATGTTCAATAATGCACTATAGGGGCGCTTGGATGGCTCAGTAGGTTAAATGTCTGCCTTTGGCTCAGGACATGATCCCAGGGTCATAGGTATCCCTGCTCAGGGGGGAGTCTGCTTCTCCCTCTTCCCCCCCCCACCACTTGTGCTCTCTCATTCACTCTCTCTCTTGAATAAATAAAATCTTAAAAAAAATAATGTATAATGTATACAATTTTTATAATTGTAAATGCATAAAACTTTTTAAATGAAAATCATGTAACATAGAATTTATCAGAATTCTTCATTGTAGGGCACAAACCCATAGCAGCAGTACAGTGAGTATATGTGTGACAGTGTTACACGTTTACATAGCCCTTCCATCAATAATACACTCAACCAAATGTATAGAAAATGATATTAGAAAATCATCATCAGGGCGCCTAGATGGCTTAGTTGGTAAAGCATGTGATTCTTGATCTCTGGGTCATAAGTTTGAGCTCCATGTTGGGTATAGAGATTACTTAAAAAAAAAAAATTTTTTTTAAATCATTGTCATATGAAAGTCTATCAAAGAGTATACTATAAAAATTAAAAAAGTATTATAGAGGTATGCCAAGGAGTTAATGGAAAATACATTGGTTTTCTAGATTTTGTGATGTTTGTTTTGTTAGTCAACTTTTTAAAATTGGTAATTTGCATGATTTCTTTTTTCACTCATTTATCTAATTTTTATTCTTATTTTTAAATCATTTTTCTTTAAAAAAGGACCCCTCAAGTTATAAAAATCTTCAGATACCTCCGAACCTGGATCTGTCCCTGAGTACCAACTATATGTCAGACACATGCTCATTCTTAGAGATACAATGAATGAGTTAGATACTTTCCCTCAAGGAACAAGTTTGATGGGGCAAACAGATGAACAAAGAGGGTATAACAGGGGAAAGCTTTCTATATAGGATGGACTCCCATTATAATATAGAAGGTTCCAGGAAGGTTCAGAGGAAATAACTGTCAGTATGCTCTCTTCTTCTCTATCTCCTGTGGCCACCATGACTTCCACAAAAAGACTGCAACTCAATAGCTTATTTGATACATGAGAAAACCTGAAGTTCATCATACTGTGATTCCCAAAGCATAAGCACTAAACTCCTCAAAAGTATGAGAACAGGCTAAAAGTGCTGATCCCTGAAGCATTTAAACAAGGATGCAAGTGTAGTTTAGAAATGCTAAGCTTCTTTTTCTGAAAAGTCCACAGAGGGATAAGCTTCTGTATATATCTTAGAGCACAGTATTTACTGTGTGGCAGGTGGCCCAGGAATATTAAGACAGCTGTCAACATCAAGGAAAGCACCAGCCCATGAAAAGCAAGCAGATGGATTGGGGTACTTCACTAGCTGCCTCCTAGAATAATAGCTGTGCGTGGCCAAATGAGACAATGTCATGCTGCCCAGGACAGCAAAAAGCTATTACTGGATGTAAGCGCTCAATTAGGAGATGGGGCGGGGGAATATCCTCCCCTTTCCTTTGTTTGCATAGCTCAAGTTTTCATTAAGAACCACAACAGCAAATAAGAAAGGGGGGGAATGATGTTAGCATTTTTCATTCTGTTATATTCTGGTTATCATGGTTTGTAACATGGGAAAATGCCTCAGTCTTGCTGCTTCAATGAGAGCAGATGGTGAAATTTTTAAGTAATTGGTTATTCAGACTTCTATGGGATGCATGAAGTTTTATTGTATTGTGTCTGGCTTTTATTTCTAGAACATGTGGAGATTGAGATCTTTCAAACACACATCTTTCAATGTTTAAATTAAGATGTGTTAATCTGACCTAAATCACATTTACTCTTTTCTTCTCTTGATATAATTGCAAAGATAAATGAATCCTTTACAAAAATATAACATTAACAATTCAATATTTATTTCTCAAACAGTGAAAAAGTTGGTAATACTAAATCATTATATTTTAAAAAATATATAAATAGAAGAAGGATTTCTTTGGCAAACACAGATTATGAGATGTATTCTAAAATAGTAACGCATACCAATTCACTTTGATGTGTCTTTTGAGTCAAATGCTATCTAAAATATAAAGTCATATGTAGAATATTAACTTTTATTAATGTAGCTTCATAAGCATGACACACATAATGGCTCAGAATAAGAATTTACTATTGCATGAGAAACTCAATTCCTATGTTGTTTTCCCTAAATATTTCTTCTGAATACATAAGCTATGTACTATATTGTGCATATCTGATATACAATTTTAAATGGAGCTATTCTGTGAAGAATAATTATAAATTTTTTAACACTATATTAGTGTTGAATACAAATTTTATTAGAGCTTCATGAAACAAAGCTTTAAAGTAAAATGATAATTGGCTGGTGAATTGGGTTTCTTTTTTCTTATTAGGAACATACATGTCCCAGAATCCTGAATTCTCTTACTATGGACACGTTGTTCCCAGTTTAATTTGTTGCAAATGGTTTAAAAACAAGGCATAGAGGCAGCTATTATTGTGAGCAAATGTTTTGATTAGAGAGAGAAAGCAGCTGGATATGATACATGCTGTCATAAAAGATGAACTACACTTTCCACACAGGGCCTTTACCTAACTTAAAACTGAGATTAGTGTTATTTCATTTACATGAGTTTTCTTTGTATAGAATGGAATATAAATCTATTCACTTTGCTTATAATCTGGGGTGATGACATACTGAATATAGTGCTGAATATAAATTTGACATACTTATCGTTGGAAATCTTACATGATCCATTATGAAATAATATTGACAAACTTTCAAAAAAATTTCATTTAAAAATACTGCTCAATGTAGTACCAAAAAACTATGTATGGAGTTTATAAAACCAAGTGTTACTGTGGTGGATATAATTCTGATTTTTTTAGAAATGTAGCAAGTACATTTCTCAATAACTCCATTTTGAAAGATCTGTATAAATTCATCAAACTATAATTTAACTGGTTTTGCAAATAATGAACAAAAGCATCCTATATCAAATATTTCCATCAGTCTATCCTTGCAACTGAATTCCTTCTTCACTTCTTCCAGTCAACTTTTCACTGGTAAAGAGAAAAAGGAATAACCTATGACAAAGGTAAAACAGAAGTCAAGAAGTTACAATAGGAATATTTTGACTCGATTATGGAACTAAAAAGATAATTCTCATAAACTGACCTCATATTAATAACCATTCTTAAATATCAACCATGCCTATATTCTATCTTCTATTTTATTGTTCCTTCAGCTTCTCAAATAAGCACTTCTAGGTAGTTTCCTAATAAATCATTTGGTTTACCTCCCATACAGGCAAGTCTATTGACATACTTCTTTGAATTACGAAGTCTGGAAGACAAATAATTAAATGAACAAATGGTTTTTTGAACCCCACAATTGGTATTAAAAAAAAAAAAAAGATGATTCCATTTCTATCTGGTTCAACAGGAACTCCACTTCAAATGATCAATCATGTATATCATCAAATGAAGTAGCTAACCACACCACAGTATAGAATTTGTCTCTATAAAACTATCAATCACATGCAGCCTGAGGGGAACGGAAATCAACTTACTCATTTTAAATTCTGCCATTTTCATTCCAGTTCTTCCTACCGCTAAGTACATTCTGTAGGTATATTTGGTCTGCATAGCTTAAATAAAACACAATCTAGCTTAGAAAAAAAATGTATCTTTAAATAAAATTTAACAAGTAGCTACTTGTTGGCAAAACTCCTCCTTAGTTGGTCAGGAAGGTATCAGAGAACTTAAACAAATTTACATATTTATTGAAAAATCTATTAATCAGTCTACATTTTGGAAAGACAAAACAAAAAACCAAGAAAATGGAAAATTCTGAAATTTGTAAATAGAATCTAAAGATCATAGACCTAATATTCATTACTCTAGTGTTACGTGCTTCAAACTTGATTAGGAGATTTGGTGGGAGACATATATATTAAAAAATGAAAGAAAAATAATATCTCATTTACAAAAAGTTATTTTATAGTCTTCTGCCCACTCAATAACCTCTTACTGAATACTTCCAGGTCCTGTATTTGGTGATTGGAATATAACACTGATGTACCATCAAGAAGCTCAGTCTCAGAGAAGGAAGCAGAACTAAGCAAAAGTTACAAATTATAAGACAATGTGATAATGGAAACATGTACAGGGGCAAAGGGAGAAAAAAGTGCCTAACTGTATCACTTGGGCAGGTTATACTTGGGGTCCAGGATAGATTTCACAAATCACAGCTCCAGAAGTATAGATCATAAAGTCCTGCAACTACAACCAGTTAAAACACCTATTGACACATATTCATATTAGAAATCTGTATTAGATAAAATTAATAAATTTATAATCAAATTTATAATTAGATAAAATCTATATTAGATAAAAAAGCAATATCAAAGCACATAGCAGTGCACAAAATACTGGGCCAACAATAGACATATAATTAATATATACTGTCTGATTTAGTGAGAAAATATTGCAATAAATGGGTGCTACTACATTGTGAATCATCAAATACTATGTGTAATATAAGAATATTCAAGGACTTTGGACTATCATACCAAAGATGAAAATACCTTTAAGTGAACTCTGCTACATTCTTCAAAATAATTGCATAATTAAAAGTACATGACAAAGATAAGGTATGAGAAATATACAGGTAGAGAAACTGTTAACACTGATTCTAACATGACCTACATAATGTGAGTTTACAGCTGCCAATTATTGACCAAGACAGGTCAGACCAGTAGTTCAGGCAGGAGAAGTCTTAACTACTAACCAAATACCTAATTTAGGACCAAAATCAAGTATATGCAAAAACTAGTTTGACAAGTTTGACATTCTTATTTAAATTGTCTTTCTTAATAGCTATTACCTTGGATTCACTCTAGAAGTTGTCAGGTCGGTGTTACTACTATTGTGAAATCCAGAAAGTCACTTGGCCCATCTTTATGATTATGGTTAAAGTGTTCCTGCCCCTAAAAATTGGCAGCAGTACTGTATTTTCTAATATTATATATGTAAATTTCAAGAATTCTGTAATTCATAAGTATATCCATATTCCCATAATGGTTGCAATTATCAATATATTCAGGTAGTCGATTTTTATATGAGTGAAGCAATTTCAGACTTTCTTTTCTGAAAATAAATTACACATCTGTTCTGGTTATTTTCATGGAGAATGCCATTTGCTTTATATTGCTATCTCATATAAAATTATTTTTATCTACACATAATTTTTATTTTGAAATTATTTCATACTTATTGAAAAATTACAATAGTATAAAGAACCTCTTTCATTTAATGAACGATTTGAAAGTATGTTGTCAAACTAATGTCCTATCACCCCTAAATAATTTGATGTATTACTTAATAAACATGACCATTGTCCTAAAATCCTAAATAACCAAAACATAACCCTCAAAATCAAGAAAGTAATGTTAATAAGTACTACCATCTTATCCTCAGACCCCATTCATGTTTTTCCAATTGTCTGATTAATGTCTTTCATGGCAAAGTGATCCAGTCCAGAATCACATATCACATTTGTCATGTCTCTGTAGTCTCCTTCATTCTGGAAAAGTTCCTCAGTCTCTTCTTGACTTTCATGGTTGTGACACTTTAAATGTTAAGGGCCAGTTTTTTGTTTGTTTGTTTGGTTTTGTTGGTTAGGGGTAATGGAGGCATCTCTATATTTGGTGTCTCCTTACAGTTAAATCCTTGTCTGGTGTTCCCTTATGGTTAAATTCAGGCTATGTTTTTTGGCAAAAATACCACAAAAGTAACGTTATGTTCTTCCTGGTGGTACATGATTTTCATTTGTCCTATTATGGATGATGTTTACTTGGATCAGTTGATGAATTCCATGTTAATTTATTAGCATTTTAACATACCTCTTTACATTTTAAAAATAGTTGCTATAGGGATTATAATATACATTTTTAATTTACACTGCCTACTAGAATTGATATTCGATCACTTCATGTACAATGTAGTTTTACAACTGTTTAGATCCTTTGTGATCCACCCTATCAGTTACACTGAAGTTGCCGTATGTCATTATATACCTATTATAAACCCTGTAAGAATATGCTCACTTTTTGCTCTAGACATCCACATGTACTTTAAGGACATTAAAGCAAAAAACAAAAACCTTTTATATTGACCCAAATATTTGCCATTTCATTGTTTTTATTGTTTCCTGAAAATTAATTTCCCTTTAGTATCATTTCCTTTCAGCCTGAAGAACTTTCTTATGATAGTGCAGAGCTGCTGGTAAAATTTTTTCTTAGTGTTCTATCTTATTATTCTGGATAATTTTTTTCTTTCCTTTCAACACTTTAAAGATCGTACTAGTCTTCTGGCATAGATCATTTCTGATAAGAAATCCAATAGTTTATATCACTTAGTATATAAGGTGGATTCCCTCCATCTGACCCTGGATATTTCTGAAATTTTCTTTGGTTTTCAACAATTTGCTATGATGTACCTAGGGGGTTTGTTTGTTTTGTTTTGTATTAACTCTGTTGGGGGTTTGCTGAGCTTTCTTAATCTATAAATTATGTCTTTCATTCAGTTTGGGAAATTTTCAGCCATTATTTCTTTAAAAATGTATTCTGCTCCAATCTCTTTCCTTTCCCTGTGGGACCCAACTACATATATGCAAAAATACTTTTGATATTATCCCACAGGATCCTGAGACTGTTCTTTTTTTTTCATATTTCTATCTCTCTTCTCCAGATGGGAAAATTTCTATTGATCTATATCTTCAAGTTTGCTAATTATTTCCTCTGTCATTTTTATTCTACAGTTAGTCTATGCCGTGATTTTTAAATGTCAGACATATTTTTCAGTTCTAGAATTTCATTTAGTTTTCTTTAATATTTTCTATTTTTCTGCTGAAAATTTCTATTTATAAGCATTTTTCCCTTTACCCCACTGAGATAAGTTACTACAGCTGCCTTTAAGTCCTCATCTGATCATTCCATTTGAGTCACCCCAGTGTTGACCTCTTATCTTTTCCTTTGGAAAATGGTTTTCTGGTCATAGTTTTCTGGTTCTTCATATGTCAAGTAAATTTGGATTGTCAGACATTTTGTCTCTTGGATATTTTGAATGTCATGCTGTAGAGACTGTGGATTTTATTATATAATTCCAAATTCTACTATATATTTCCATTTTTATTTTAAAGAGACATTAAGATGTTTAAACTCACACTGCAAACTTAGCCTTGCTGATTGTGGACAGTGTATCAAATCTCAGTTCATTATTTTAGCCCTAGGTATAACCTGCTTTGAGTCTGCCTTGCTTGTGCCTGGTTTGGGACTCAGCCAGACACTTGGGAATGTTTATACCTAGAATTTTAGACTCCCATTTTCTGGATCTATCCTTTACTGAATGTTCTTCCCTTCACTTTGCAGTGGCTTTGGTTGTCCCATGCTCTGTCCTCTTTTCTTCAGGGCAAAAATATGGCAAGTTTTCTGTCAGGGGCTTAGCAGCCCAGAATTTTAGTTATGTCTGTGGCCTGTTCTCAGACTAAAAGCCTCAAAATAGGGAGGCACCTGGCTGGTTCAGTTGGTAGAACATATGACTCTTGATCTCAGGGTTGTGAGTTCAAGATCCATGATGGGCATAATAAGGAAATAAAATTGGAATGTTAGTGAAGGTTAATACTGTGTTAATTAAAAAAAAATATTATTCAGTGATTAACTATTTTTAACTATTCTTAAGCTTCTAACCATGAGGACTGGGCTAGTAATATAGGATCTTTTTCATTGTTTTTTTTTTTTTTTAAAGATTTTATTTATTTGAGAGAGAGAGAATGAAAGACAGAGAGCACGAGACGGGGGGAGGGTCAGAGGGAGAAGCAGACTCCCTGACAAGCAGGGAGCCCGACGCGGGACCCAATCCCGGGACTCCAGGATCATGACCTGAGTGGAAGGCAGTCGCGTAACCAACTGAGCCACGCAGGCGCCCCTTTTTCATTGTTTTAAAAATAAGTTGAGACTGAATTATGCTTCCTCTTCTGTGCTTTCTTTTGGATCATTTGAACATATTTCAGTATTTCATTTTAACTTATTTATTATATTTTTGATTTTATTTCTTTATATAATTTTTTAGTGCCTTCTTTAGATATTACAACAATCAGGGACACCTGACTGGCTCAGTTGATAAAATGTGTGGCTCTTGATCTTGGGATTGTGAGTTTGAGCCCCACATTGGGTGTGGAGATTACTTTAAAAAAAAAATCTTTAAGGGGGGTGGAGGGATGGGTTAGCCTGGTGATGGGTATTAAAGAGGGCACGTACTGCATGGAGCACTGGGTGTTATACGCAAACAATGAATCATGGAACACTACATCAAAAACTAATGATGTAATGTATGGTGATGAACATAATAAAAAAAATCTTTAAAAGCAATTACAACAACCATACTTTTCACGGTCCACTTAGAAAAAATACTTTTTTCATTTCAAGAATTATGTAGAAAGAAACATATTTGACTCTGTATTCTCCCCCTTTATTTTGTAGTTGTATTATATATTACATCTATATAAATTGAAACCCCCATAAGACTTTTTTACTGTCAAATATGTTTTAAAGAACACAGGATGTTAAGGTTCCTTCTGGTATCATTTTCCTTCTGTTTAAAGAATTTCCTTTAGTAATTCTTTTAGAGCAGGTTTGGTGGCAATAAATGCTTTTGCTTTCCATAATTCTGGGAGTATATTTCGTCTTTATTCTCAAAGGATATTTTTGCTGAAATATTATTATTCCAATGTTGATATTTTTTTAAAAAAGCATTTTAAAAATAGCCTCAATGATTTCTGATGAGGAATCAGCAGTCATTTGAAATGATGTTTCCCTATAAATTATGTGTCATTTTCTCTGGATGCCTTCAAACTGAACTTCTGAAATCTGTATGCTATGCCCTTCATCAAATTTGGTAAGTTTTTAGCTATTATTACTTAAAATACTTCTTATGCTCTTTACTCTTTCCTACTTCTGGGGATACTACTTACAAGACAGTGGACTTTTTGATGTTGCCCTACAGTTCCATAAGGCTCTGTTCATTTTTTTAATTCAATCTTTTTTTTTTTCTTTTTATTCAAACTGGATCATTTCTATCAATCTACCTTCACATTCATGGAGTCTTTCCTCTGTCATTTTCCTTCATTCTTTTTAGGTTTTTATTTTAATTCCAACTAGTTAACATACAGTATTGTATTAGTTTCAGGTGTACAATATAGTGATTCAACAGTTTTATATATCACCCAGTGCTCATCATAAGTGCGCTCCTTAATCCCTATCACTTATTTAACCCAACCCCCTACACCCCTCCCCTCTGGTAACCATCAGTTTGTTCTCTATAAATAAAAGTCTTTTTTTTTTATTTGTGTATTTCCCTTTGCTCATTTGGTTTGTTTCTTAAATTCCACATATGGGTGAAATTGTATGGTATTTGTCTTTCTCTGACTGACTTATTTCACCTAGCATTATATTCTCCGGCTCCATCCATGTCATTGCAAATGGCAAGATTTTATTCTTTTCTATGGCTGAATAGTATTCCATTATATATTCACACACATCACATCTTTACTGATGGACACTTGGGCTGCTTCCATATCTTGGCTATTATAAACAATGATATTATAAACATAGGGGTGCACGTATCCTTTCAAATTAGTGTTCTTGTATTCTTTGGATAAATACCCAGTAGTGCATTGCTGGATTGCAGGGTAGTTCTATTTTTAACTTTTTGAGGGAACTCCATACCGTTTTCCAAGTGGCTGTACCAGTTTGCATTCCCTACCAACAGTGTAAGAGGGATCCTTTTTCTCCACATCCTCGCCAACACCAATTGTTTCTTGTGTTGTTGATTTTAGCTATTCTGACAGGTGTGAGGTGATATCTCATTGTAATTTTTATTTGCATTTCCCTGATGGTAAGTGATGATGAGCATCTTCTCATATTGTCTGTTGGTCATGTGTATGTCTTCTTTGGAGAAATATCCGTTCATGTCTTCTGCCCATATTTTAACTGGATTATTTGTTTTAGGTTGTTAAGTTCTTTATGTATTTTGGATACTAATGCTTTATTGTTTATGTCATTTGCAAATATTTTCTCCCATTTCATAGGTTGCCTTTTAGTTTTGTTGATGGTTTTCTTCACTGTGCAGAAGCTTTTCATTCTGATTTAGTCCCAACAGTTTTTTTTGCTTTTGTTTCCCTTGCCTCTGGAGACAAATCTAGAAAAAAGTTGCTATGGCTAATGTCAAAGAAGTTACCTAGGATTTTAATGGTTTCAGGTCTCACCTTTAGGTCTTTAATCCATTTTGAATGTATTTTTGTGTATGGTGTAAGAAAGTGGTCCAGTTTCTTTCTTTTGTTTGTTGCTATCTAGTTTCCCCACCATTTGTTGAAGAGACTTTTTCCCATTGTGTATTTTTTCCTGCTTTGTTGAAGATTAATTACCATACAGTTGTGGGTTTATTTCTGATTTTTCTATTCTGTTCCATTGATCTATGTGTCTATTTTTATGCCAGTAGCATATTATTCTGATTACTACACTTTTGTAATATAACTTGAAGTCCAGAATTGTGATGCCTCCAGCTTTGCTTTTCTTTTTTCAAGATGGTTTTGGCTATTCAGGGTCTTTTCTGGTTCCATACAAATTTTAGAATTGTTTGTTCTAGTTCTGTGAAAAATGCTGTTGGTATTTTGATAGGGATTGCATTAAATGTGTAGATTGCTTTGGATAGTATAGAACAATATTTGTTCTTTCAATCCATGAGCATGGGATACCTTTCCATTTCTTTGTGTCATCTTCCATTTCTTTCATCGGTGTTTTAAGTTTTCAGAGTACAGGTCTTTTACCTCTTTGGTTAGGTTTATTCCTAGGTATCTTATTATTTTTGGTACAATTGTAAATGGGATTGTTTTATTAATTTCTCTTTCTGCTACTTCATTATTGGTGTATAGAAATGCAACAGATTTCTGTACATTGATTTTGTATCCTGCAACTTTACTGAATTTGGTTACCAGTTCCAGCAGATTTTTGGCGGAATCTTTTGGGTTTTCTATATGCAGTATCATGTCATCTGCAAATAGTAAAAAGTTTTTCTTCTTCTTTACATTTACTTCCTTCTTTACCTTTAATACCCCACTTACATCAATGGACAGATCATCTAAATAGAAAATCAACAAGGAAACAATGGCTTTGAATGACACACAGGAACAGATGAATTTAACAGATATATTCAGAATATTCCAGCCTAAAACAGCAAAATATGCATTCTTTTCAAGTGCACATGGAAATTCCCCCCGAATAGATCACGTATTAGCCCACAAAACCAGCCTCACAAATTCAAGAAGATCAAAGTCCTACCATGCATCTTTTCTGACCACACGCTATAAAACTAGAAGTCAATACCCAGGAAAAATCTGGAAAGACCACAAATACATGGAGGTTAAATAACATGTTACTGAACAATGAATGGGTCAACCAGGAAATAAAAGAAGAAAAAAAATAGTACACGGAAACAAATGAAAATGAAAACACAATGGCCCAAATTCTGGGATGCAGCAAAACCAGTTTTTTGTTGTTGCTATTGTTGTTGTTTTAGCGAGAGGGTTAGCAGGTTGGGTGGGGGGACAGAGAAAGAGAGAGAGAGAGAGAATCTTAAGCAGGTTCCACACCGGGCACAGAGCTTGACGCAGGGCTTGATCTCATTACCAAGATCATGACCTGAGCCGAAATCAAGAGTGGGACGCTTAACTGACTGCGCCACCCAAGCACGCTGCAAAAGCAGTTCTAAGAGGGAAGTTTATAGAATAAGGCCTATCTCAAGAAACTAGAAAAATGCGAAATCAACAACCTAACCTTGCTCCTAAAGGAGCTAGACAAAGAACAAACAAAACCTAAAATGAGTAGAAATAAGGGAATAATAGAGATTAGAGCAGAAATAAATAATATAGAAACTAAAAAAACAATAGATCAATGAAACCAGGAACTGGTTCCAGTTCTCTGGGGCTCCCTTTTTTGATCTGCCAGCTAGAAAGCTGGTGCTTTATGTACCTTACTCTGCCATGCTCTTCCTTTGAATGTGCCCTTGTCTGGGGCCAAGTGGTGGGAAAACAGAACAAAAGGAATGAGCATTTGCCACAACTTCTTAGGACCATAAGGACTCTGACTGTAGAGGGCGGTTTCTCCTCTTCAGAATTCACCAAACTAACTTTGCTGTGAGTTTCCCACTGCCACTGTTGCTATTGTTGCTGTTAAGTACTTGAGATTGTTTGGGGGTTCATGCACAACAAAGGGTAGAAAAGAACTCAGTATTTTCTTAACTTTTGCTGATCATTAGCAAACTCCTTTCCCACTCTTTGAGCTGGAATTTCTCCTGGAGCTCTGTCTGCACAGAAGCTCAGTTCTGGGTTTTAAGCAGCTTTAAGCCCAGGTAGTGGGGACACCGTAGGAAAAAAAAAATGGGCATAGTCACTGCTACCTGATGGCACATTAAATTCTGGTCTTCTTCAATCTTCCCGCTACTATTTATTTCTCAGTCCTCAAGTTGTTGCTAGTTGCCCATGCATTCAAATAGCTGGTCTATGCAGGTTTTACCATTTCATTCAGAGGGGGGATAGGGTGGAGTGTGCTTACTCCAACTTACCCAGAACTAGAACTTCCAAGGTAATTTTTTTTTTTTAAAGATGTATTTATTTGTTTTAGAGAGGGAGAGAGAGAGTGAGCCCTCGTGAGCAGGGTTAGGGGCAGAGGGAGAATGAGAGAGAATCTCAAGCAGACTCCCCGCTGAGCATGGAGCCCCACTCAGGGCTCGATCTCACGACCTCAGCTGAAATCAAGAGTTGGATGCTCAACTGACTGAGCCACCCAGGCGTTCCCTTCCAAGGTCGCTTTTGATCACCTATCACTATGCTTACTTGTGGGTGGCTTTTATGTTCTTCAAAATCCTAGGACTTTGGGATGTGGATAGTGGAGGAGACTCTGGAGATGGGAGTAGGAGTATTTGAGAAATCTCTGATTTTTCTACTCAGTTTGCTGTGAACTTAAATCTGCTCTAAAAATAAAGTCTATTTTAAAAGTGAAAAAAAAAAAATCGCAGGGTAGTGCTTCTCAAACTTCAGTGCATGTATTTTACCAAAGGTGACTCTGATCAAAATTTGAGAACAGTATTGGATATAACTTGGGTTCCTCAGAAAGCATTGTTGAGGCAGAGGAACACTGGGCTGTTACTTTGTTAGGAAGTAAAGTTATGGAAAAAGGAGAATGAAGCAGGATAAGAGAGACAATCTGAGGTGTTACTGAGCGGACCACTAAGTGTGACTAATTGTTAGATTCAGAGGAATCATCCCAGAAGCTATATATAGTGTCCCAAGATTGTCTGTGATGAATGGGAAATATAGAAAGATGGAAGAGTTTATTCACTGGCTCCTTTCTCCCACTGGCCAAAGGTTCCCCTGCTGGGTTAGGTATGTTTTGGAACGGTGGTGGTGAGGGCGTGGAAGCAAAAACAGGAAGCTCTAAATCAGGAAATGAGGGATGTAGGGCACTGTCAAGTTGTACCTACATATGATGACTGGAACCTACAAGCAGCGGCATTAATAAGAGTGAGCCTGAGAGAATCTGAAATGGCTTATAAAACTCGTCTAAAACAATACCTTAAAAAAGTAAAGATATCTGTCAGACTGCAGTACCTGGGTGGCTCAGTTAGTTAAGCATCTGCCTTCAGCTCAGGTCGTGATCCCAGAGTCCTGGGATTGAGCCCCGAGTCGGGCCCCCCACTCAGTAAGGAGTCTGTTTCTCTCTCCCCCCTTGCCCCTCTCCCCTACTCGTGTTCTCTCTCGCTCGCTCTCAAATAAAATTCTTAAAAAAAAAAAAAAAGAAAGAAATCTGTCATAATCACTTGTTTAGTTTTAGGTATGAAACTACAAAGAATTTGTCATATTTTTCACCATCGGTTCTTTTTGGGTGAGGCTAGGCTCTGGTTACCTAGTTATTCCCAGTGAATTTCTTTGGCCCTTATTGAAGAAATTAGCCATCTGGAAGTTTCCAGGTGATCTCAACTGAACCACATGAAAGTGCTATCATTCAGCTTCTTTGGGCCTACAAAATGGCAATGTCATATGGTTCAATTTAATAGAATATGTTAAGACTTTCCATAGGGAACCCTAGGAACTGATACATCTGTTTAGAAAACGTTTAAGATAGAAATCAGCAGAGAATAGGATCTTGGATGGTAAGTGGATATTCAAAACAGGAGTGACCAAGATGTACAAAAAAGAAATGTATCAGCTTCCTCAATAAAGGATTATAGTAAGAGATTCAAACATTCAAAACATAATTGTTGCCCTTCCAAACGAAGCTCATGCACATCTCCCTAAAATAAATAGAGCCAAAGTCAAATGATTTTGTTTTGGGGAAAACAAAATCATTTTTCTAAATATAATATAGGCTGTAAAGAACCTTACATTATTATGCAGACCCCATCAATCCTTAATGTGTTCACTATCCGGCTTCCAGGCTGTGCCCTGGGCTTACTAGGAACAAGCAACTATACTATTAGCCATCTATTCATTGATGTCTACACAGATTTGGAAGCAATCTGAAATCACTTTTCTGAAAGTTGGCCCAGATCAGACTTTTATCCAGGGCACCACTGCCCCCTCCGACTCCATACTATTCTCTGTAAGAAGGCAGAAAAGGATTTGGGTTCTTTCTTTATAATTAGAATTTATACTTGTAGTTACACTATTACATTTTTCTGCTTGCAGTTGATTACAGGATTATCTCAGTAAATGCATATATACTGATATTAATTTAGGTCTTTTGAAAAACAATTTGAAGTAGGGCTAAAGAAAAAAGATGAAAAAAAATAAATTAAATGAATAATCTCAAGGTTTCCTTAGAATAAGACACTCTCATTACAATTTTTCATTTTGTTGTAAAGTGACCTTAGTATGTAGCTACTCTTTTTCAGTTTGTTTCTGGGAGGTAGAATACATAAGACTGATATTGAAATAAATCTAATAAAAATAAGGATGTAATTAAGTTAAGCACAGGGTAGTGTATAACCTTTCAACCTAAATAAGGTCTTCTTTGCAGTGCTAGTAATTCTGCTGATACATTAAAAGGACATACAATTGCAGGGTTCCTAACCATAGTTGCTGTTTGAATGCTATTTTATGTAGGGCCCTATTCATAGAAAGACTACGAAAATGCCTACTTACTATTGAGTGGAAGCCTCAGGCTTGTTCTAAACTCTTTTAAGAAAGAACTATAGTCTATTTCTTAAGTTTATATTCATTTCCCATATAGAAAAGTTCTGTGTTGAGTACTGAATATCTCTGCTTGTTATATCTGAAGATCTAATTAGCAGAAAAGCATTGCTTCTTGCTTTTATAGAGACCAATATCCCCTTTTAATCAGGAAACATATCACTGACATTTAAGAACTAGTCCTGTTTCAGATACAGTATTTCATAACAGAAAAACTAATTTTTAACATTAACAAGATCCCATGGTGACATAGGGTTTTGAAAATTTTTTTAATTTTGTTCTTAAAAAATCTTGTCCTGCTATGCATAAATGAAATAAAATTATTCATAGTATAGGGGTTTTACAATGTAAAAAGGATAAGTTATATTTTGTGAATGTATAAACTTACTGAATTAGCAGATAGTATTTAAGACATTAATAATCCAGCATCTAAAAATAGATTAAAACTCTATCAAATAAACAGTAAGGTTTCCAGAAATGACAAGAATTGATATATCACATTTAAAAGTTATAAAAACAAATAACAAAATTAAAAAAAAACCTAAAACATGGTAAGAATAACATATTTGCAAGATAGATCTATGAATCTGCCCGAGAAAGCCCAAGGAGAAAAGTTAATGATCACTGGGGTGAGAGAAGTGTGAACATGTGTGCACATGCTCACACACACACACACACAGTACACTAGGCTAAGATAGAGCTTGAATGTGAAATTGGCTTTAACTGCCAAAAGTAATGATTACATTTAATTGGAAGAAGCATAAACCTATTTCAGTAATAGTTTACTACATTAAGGTATTTCATAGAATATTTGGAATAATTTATAAACTTTTCCAAAAGAGAATGAGAGAAAGAGAGACTAAGTTGAGATCTCATCCTTTATGGATGGATATATGCTGTGTTTACTAGTCACATGGCAAAAACTTAGAAGATGCAGGCATAACCATGAAGTTTGTAATTAAGAAAATATTTTTAGCTATAGTTGTTACTTGTGGTCACTTAACTTAAAATGCCTATCCACGGGGTGCCTGGGTGGCTCGGTCGGTTAAGTGTCCAACTCTTGACTTCAGCTCAGGTCATGATTTCATGGGTCATGGGATCGAGCCCCACATGGGGCTCCCCGCTTGGCGGGGAGTCGGCTTGAGATTCTCTCTCTCCCTCTGCTCCTCCACTGACTTGTGCTCTCTCTAAAAATAAATAAATCTTTAAAAAAATGCATATCCACAAATTGAATCATAAATGTTTCCACATTTTACCATATATATTTCAAGATTATCAACACTAGTTATCATTGACGTCAAAATGCTGATAAAAGTCATTGGGAAATCTGGAAGGTCAAGCCACATGCTTGGGATAACTTTGTGTGTGGTTATACTTTAAAATATTAACATGTCCACGGGTGCCTGGCTGGCTCAGTGGGTTAAGTGGTTAAGTGTATGACTCTTGGTTTTGGCTCAGGTCGTGATCTCAGAATGGCGACTCAGCATGGAGTCCACTTAGGACTCTCTCCCTTTCCCTTTGCCCCTCCCCCACCACGCGTGCACTTGCTCTAATAAATCAATCTTTAAAATATTAACATGTCTGATGTTTCAGAATCTTCCCAATGTGTTGCTACTCATTTAAAGAAAAGGAAGGAAAGACTTTAGAAGGCCAGGACATCAATCTTACCAGGGGAGAAAAAAAGATTTCAAAGAGCATTACTTTTTAGGCATTTGAATCTATTTTTCATACTTCACATAATTATTTAAGAAAGAAGTAATTTCAAATTGTTCTATTCCATTTTAGAAAATCTTCAGCTTTTTGACAAACCTCATAGAGGTTAAGAACATAGATTCTGGAAACAGATTGTCTAGGCTCAAAATCCAGGGTCCCCTATTGCACTATAACAGGGGTTGACCATTTTTATGTAAAGCCTCAGAGTGTAAATAATTTTATGCATTGTGAATCACATTACAGTATCTGTCGCTCCTTCTTTTTTTCTTAATTAATCCTTTAAAAATATAAAATTATTAGCTCAAGGGCCATACAGAACCAGACTGGTAGTTTGCTGACACCTGATCTATATAACAGAGATAATAACATCTATTTCATAGGGTTGTCAAGAGGATTAAATGAATTAATACATGTAAAGTGCTTGGAAAGTTCCTGGCACATAGTAAAAGCTATAAAAATGTTTATTATTGGGGTGCCTGGGTGGCTCAGTCGGTTGGGCGTCTGCCTTCAGCTTAGGTCATGATCCCGGGTCCTGGGATGGAGTCCCGCATTGGGCTCTCTGCTCGACAGGGAGCCTGCTTCTCCCTCACACTCTCCCTCTGTGCTTTCTCTCTCTCAAGTAAATAAAATCTTTAAAAAAAAAAAAAAAGTACTTTAAAAAAATGTTTATTATTACTACTACGTATTTAACCAAATTTTGATTTCAAAATACCTACTATTCCTTTATGACTTGTATGTAGCATTACTTGGTGACTTCAAATTTGGAGAAGGATTTAATTTGTCCCTCTTGGTTTATTCTAAATCACCAGAAAAGGTTTAGCATTGTACGCTGATGAAACTCCAAGTGTGGCATTAAAATTGAGTGATCAGAAGGAAGAGTCAGTAATGGTCCTGAGGCAGTCCCTTGCAAATCCCAGCAGGAGCATCCTTAGTGAGAAAGATTCACTATGAAAATATCATAACTAAGTTACTTGAAACATTCAATTAAACACAATAACCAATTTTCTATTATTACAGTATTTCTCTGCAGCCAAAGAAACGGACAAACCTATTTTAAATCTATTTAAGTGAACATTTAATCTGTTTTATTTTTTAAACTAAGAAGTAAGAGAATAATCAGAAAGCAGAAAATATGCATAGTTAAAATGCTACAGCATTTTAATGTACCAGAGTTACACATAGGATGTATTTGCCTTAAGTATTCTCGAGTAATTGCATATATTTATGGAAATCACAACGTGTTATGCTAAGAATTCCAAAGAAAAAAATAATTTGAGCAATCAAGAAATCATTCACAATTTTTAGCAGACAACCTATAAATGAAAAACAAATATATAAAACTCAGCTCTTTTGTGATTTACAAGGCAAAGGCTGAATAGGGCCACATATAAATATTTAAATGCAATACATACAATAAGATAAGTTTTGAACATTTTATGAAGTGTTTATATTGAAATATAGAGCTTAATGAATTACACTTTGTAACAGAGTGATATATAAACATGAAAAAACACTTGAGTTTTAATGCAATAAATTTTAATTGTATACTATGTTAAACACAAATGCAATAATCTCAGCTTATTCACACTTTTATGGCATCCTGTAGCCCAATGTGCTTCTATATAATCTTCACATGAAAATGTAGAGTAGAATAGATGTTTATAGATATGGAGATAATGGAAACTGAGGAAAAAGTCAGTACTTTTCTTCTAAATATTTGCATAGGTGTGAGTTACTGTAGTTTGTGGAATACCAATTAACTCAGTATCAGCATAGTTTTAAGAAGTATTTTTATTAGTTATATATACCCCGAGTTGAAAATCTGAAGTGTTTAGAGACTTAAAACAAGAAAAAATTAAAAACAAAACAAAACAGTAGTCACTCTTCTCTGACTTTCCCACCCCGTCCTGGTCTCCCACCACAATGAGAACTTTTTCAATCCTTTTAGCTATCCTTGTGGCAGATAGCTCTATATTTCCACTATCTGTTAATACTCCTGTCTCTTGAATTCATCTATCTTAAACAGATGGTTTGGTTCTAAATCCCAACACCAGCATTTACTAGTGACATTTAGCAAGTAACTTCTTTAGGTCTCTGTTTCCTTGTCTATAAAACAAATAATAAAACCTACCTACCACACAAGGTCATTGTGACAAAGAATGCAAAATCCAGTATGTGTAATAGTATCTAGCCCCAAAATACAGTGTTCATATAGTGATAGCTATTATTACTGTTATTGTTATTATAATAGTTCTGGTGGATAAGGATTTGAATTCTAATACACCCTTTTTCCATCCTCCTAAACTATTCTCCTATCCTCCTAAACTACAACATATAAGTATTTTGTTAAATTACAGTGTTTTCATGTCCTTTTTATATTTAAGGCAAGTCTAGATTAATGAGACTCTCACTTTGTATCCTCATCAAAACAATTTATGAGAGGCTTGCAAGCTAGCTAAAATGCTGGACTATTGGAATATTCTGGATAACTTTTGATTTGCTAAGTTCTAAACCACTGGGATTTTTGGACTAAGAGAAACTGAATTACAAAACTTTATTATAGTTTTAAAATGATTTTATTTATTTATTTTTTTTAAAGATTTTATTTATTTATTTGACAGTGAGACACAGCGAGAGAGGGAACACAAGCAGGGGGAGTAGGGGAGGGAGAAGTAGGCTTCTGCTGAGCAGGGAGCCCAATGCAGGGTTTGATCCCAGGACCCTGGGACTATGACCTGAGCTGAAGGCAGATGCTTAATGACTGAGCCACCCAGGCACCCCTAAAATGATTTTATTCAAATCTCTATGACACATACAGCAGTACCAGTTATGATAACACACCTAGTATTACTTACCTTTTGCCTCCTGTTTTTTTTTTTTTTTTTTTTTTAAGATTTTATTTATTTGAGAGAGAGAAAGAGATAGCGAGAGCACAAGTGGGGAGGAGAGGGAGAAGGACAGGGGGCTCCATGCCAGGACCCTGGGACTATGACCAAGCCGAAGGCAGATGATCAACCGATGAGCCACGCAGGCACCTCTTGCCTCCTGTTTTTATCATTTTCACAGCTAAGGACATTTAAGATGTTTTACACATTGTATATTACAGTTGTTCTTTATATCCAATGTTTTTCAGGATTGACACCATTGCTCTATATACTGTTTTCCAGTGGTTAATTTAAAATGAAAGCTTCTACTCAGAGTTCACAATGATAACTGGTCTCTAAGTTTTGAGAACTAACACAATTTGCATAGAGTAGATGCTGAGATGTGTCTAAAATTCTAAAGAACATTTTTGTAGCAGTTTATGCTCAGGAAAGACATAGTTTGGTGAGTCACAATCTATTTTAACAAAGACACATTTTAAAGAAACAAGAAGTCAGTTAAAATAATTATTGAAGAATCAGATTAATTCACTTCTATACATCTTAATCTTAAAATTCAAGATATTCATTCAGCCAATGAAATAAAATTGATACTGTGTATGAAAACGTTCTCAAAATCACCCTCATTAATTTTTAAGTTCTCTAAGGATAAAGAATATATCTTACTTATTTACCTTGTATCACCAGTGCCTAGGACAATGCCAGACTAGTGTAGGTACAGAGAGGTTCAATACACATTCACTGGATAAATAAATTCAGCTTAATTCAGTCTCAGATAATTTACAAATGCTTGACAGTAAAACACTAAATATTACGACAACACAGTGTTATTCTTTTCAGCGTAAACAAAGTACACTAGTTGGTACACTGCATATTATGTTTTATTGATAGTGACAAATAGTAAAAATTTTATGTATATATTAATTACCCATGGTCCCTTATAAATATTTAAAGTTCTTTTTCCAAGCACAATCATACTGCAAAGTCATATCATAAAACTAAATTTTAGAAGACAATTTAAAAAATAAAATGCATTAAAGATATTATAAATCATGATGAGATATTGAGATGGCTTATAAATCTGACTTTAAACATTCTAATTACAATCAAATGTAGACTTTTACCAAGAAGTTGATAATTCTGGGGGAAGGAGCCCTTCTGAGGAAAGATTTAGTTTTAATATAATTAATGGTCAGATTAGCATACCTGAAGTCCTATGTTCTTAAAAAGTTCATTCAGAATCCATAAATGCAAGCAGAAGATTATAAAGTCTTAGCATTCTTAGATGCACAAACATCTTTTAAAAAATTTGAAGTATTCAGTTTGCCTTAAGATACATTCCTTGAACTGAAAATTGTTGAGGTTTCCAAATACTATCTTCTCATGTCTTCACAGCCTGGATCTGATCTGATAACAAAAACCAAACAAAAAATTATCAGTCCCCACAGGCAAAATCCATTTTCTAAAGTAATCCAAGAAAAATCTATAAAAACACTATAGAAGCCTATGCACACATCTGTGTTTTTTTGTTTGTTTAAAGCACACACTGTAGTTTTTATTTCTGTCATTGTACATGCACACAGTTAAGAGTCAATTAGTTCTCCAAAGTTTGTATGAAAAATAGTCCCTTGGCTCAGGTCCTCTTTCTCCTTTTATAGGCAACCACTTCTTTTTTTTTTTTTTTTTTTTTTTTTTTTTTAAGATTTTATTTATTCATTTATTTGAGAGAGTGAGAGAGAGAGAGAGAGAGAGAGAGAGAGAGCACACGAGAGGGGGGAGGGTCAGAGGGAGAAGCAGACTCCCTGCCGAGCAGGGAGCCCGATGCGGGACTCGATCCCGGGACTCCAGGATCATGACCTGAGCCGAAGGCAGTCGCTTAACCAACTGAGCCACCCAGGCGCCCTATAGGCAACCACTTCTAACCCCTTAGGAGATTTACCTCTGTATCTCTAAATAATATACTTTTATCATTACTTTTTGAAATATCAGTTCCTTCAATGTAATATGAGGCTTCAGTTCTCACACACTCTACGCTGCTGCCCTGCAAGCCTCATTATGCTTCCAGCACTCCCATTCTTCTACCATAGTAATCTAGTCATCAATATGATGACTACGTACATGCTATTCACATCTGAGACAGGTTGTATCCCCCTCCCCGCTATTCCTTTCTTCTACATTTTGTTTTCCCTGTTTTAATAAGTGGGCCTCATTCTCCAATCCTGCCTGTCTGCTTAGTTTTTTAAGGTACTTAACACTAATTCATTCCCATTACTCCCACACTGTTTAAACCTTTATCATTACGAAGCACATTACATAGCCTATGAATTTCACTTTCTTGAAGAATTCTCCCTTAGTCTTCTAAAACTCTCTAATCTGGACCAGCTATTCTCTATGCTTGCCCAGCTATCTTCATAAGAGATCTTTCATTATCATTCTAGGATTTCATTATCTCTCATTATCATCCTGAGGATCCTTCCCAAACGCTCTTATACTGGTTTTCCTCTTTTGTGGTCTCTTATTTTCTCCCCTTGGTTTATTCCTTTGTCTTTGAAGAGTATACCTCTCAATGGCTACTTTAGTAAAAGGTATAGAAAGTACATTCTTGAGACTGTGAATGGCTGAAGATGTCTTAATTCTACAGTCACAATACACTGATACTGACTGAGCATATAGTTTCATTATTTTCTCCTTGGACTTTTCCAGGCATTGCCCAATTAACAGCTTCCAAATGTTGATGTTTAGAAGTCTGATGCGCATTTCTGCTTCCTTATCCTTTACATGAAACTTTACTTTCTTCCCAGGAAGCTTGTAGAATCTTCCATTGTCTTCAGTGTTGAAATTAAGTAATAGTGAGCCTTGTTGTGGTAATATTTTCATTTGCTGCACTGGGGTCTCAAGAGGCCTTTCAACTAAAAACTCATCAGTTTTGGAAAATACCATTTGGTGACTTATTTGATAAATTTTTTCCCCTCTATTTTCTCTCTTTGCTCATTCTAAAATTCCTGTTATTTGGGTATCGGGCCTCCTACTTTCTTTTCTTTCCAATCTTTATCTTTTTGCTCTACTTTCTGAGAGAATGCTTCTATTTTATCTTCTTTTTATTGAGTTTTCCATTTCTTCTGTTCTATTATTTTCCAAGAACTTTTTTTTTTTCCCCTTTGGTCCTTTTCAAGTAGCATCCCTGGTCATATTCATGAAAATAATACCTTTTCTTATCTCTTTGAGGATACTCCAATAGTTTCTTGAAATGTTTTCCCTTAAATATTCTACTTCCTCTAACCTGCTTTTTTGGTTTGTTGATGTTCCATAATTTATAATGTTTTGGTCCTCAAATGCCTGGTGATCCTTTGCCATCTTCTCATAAGTATGAATGAACATTATAAAGCTGACTGAAATTTCAATATGTGTGTGAGGCTTGTCAAATGTGGTCTTTATTCTAGTGTAGCTAGCTACACCATTTTCTTGGGAATCTTTGAGGTTAATACCTTTAGGTCTTTTCTCTCACTGGTCTGATTTCTTAAAGATGAGTTTCTATATCCTACCTACTGCCAGTGTCTTCTTGGAGAAGTAGGAGAAGGCAGAAGAGGATTATACTATTTGGTATAAAACTTTCAGTTATTCCTCATTTTCAGATCAGCACTGCCACACACAGTTGTGCTTGGTATACCCTAGTCAAGAGATACTCTGTTTAACTCTCTGCAAGAATAAACCTTCAATCTTTTTGGGGGGCAAGAAAGTATAACTGTCTCTCTTTTCAGCCCCACCTCACCCTTCTTTCCACTTCCCATCAATATCTGAGCCTTTGAGGGTATCTGCATTGTAAAGTGGGATGCTTTCCAGCTTTCCTCAGTGCTAGTTTAGAATTCACCATTCTCAGGTCTGTTAAGTCATTCAACATTCATCAGACATCCAGCTTCCAAAATTTCGTTGCCATTTTTGTCACTTCCATTTTTTTTTTTGCCCTTGTAGGACAATGTCTTTAAACAAAAGCCCCCTTTTACTGTTAGTAAGATTTGAGAAGGGGATGAAACTAAGTATGTGCTCAGTCCTCTATCTTTCATTGGAATACCCATATGCATAAGTTTATAAAAGTCTTATTTTAAGACCTTGGAAGCATTAGCTTTTCCCATACAGGTAAAGTGATAAATTGAGATTAGTCTTTTAGGAAGATTTTTTTAGAAATATCTCATTTGAAAGTTTCAGAGCTAGAAAACAACTTACACCTCTGCAATCGTTTCTGTACATTCTTTGGTGGTTTTAAAAAATACTTCATGGTCTACTCAGGGGTTCTTGTCTTTGGGTTATAATATGTATGTAATTATTGAAAATCCTTCCAAAAGAGAATGGAATCATGGCACAAAATATGTCATTTAATATTTTACTCAACATTTTTTAACCTTAAAATAATAAGATTAAATTGGTCCAAAATCAATCAGAGGCTTTCTTGTTTATCATGCTAGGAAATTCAGAATTCTGGAATCAAAATGAAGAAATATAAATTCAGAATATCTTTCACAGTTAAATTTACATAAAAACCTTTAGCTACAGGCATGGACTAGTCTCCTGTATCTACTGCTACCTAATTTGCGAATTAGGTTTTTACCTCTTTTTAAATCCAGAGAAAGAGTCTGGAGAATCAAAATGTAAACTATTTACTATTACGTAGGAAAGATGAACAAAGGATCTCCTATTCAAAACCAAGCTGATAACACTTTAATCTGTGTACTAAGTTTCCTCCTCTCCTAAATAGAGAGTAGTTAGGTAAAAGGGTAAATTTAATATTTATTGGGTTTTTTTCTTATGCTAGGCATTTTCACAGTGTTTCATTTAATCCATACAATTTTTGACATTTTACTTTTTAATTGTATAGGTGATGAAAATTATCTTCAAAAGAAAATAACAGAAAATTGTTAATAATTAGTTAATAAGTAGTAGAATGAATCTAGACTCAAAGCTCAAATGCTTTTTATTACTACTCTATGCTCCCTACATAAAATAGGGAAACTGTTCACAGAAAACTGCTCTAAAAGTTACATAAAATAATATGGTAACACAAAGGCACAAAAATATTTTCAACAGTGTATCCCCCTTACAAAATGGGAAGTAAGATACAAAGATAATGAATCAGAGAAATCAAAGACACAAAAATTGGGTAATAAGACCAGAGTTGGCAAGTGGCACTGTGATGTTGGATCGTTACTGACCCCTAGTGGCCTCATTATTACAGACAAAATATACCAAAAAATGAAAAAAGGAAGTGAGAACTACAATTTATCAACCTATTTTCAGTAGGTACTATGTTTTCATGAGCAACAGTAGGATTTTATCCATGCTATATCTTCACTGTGAGCAATAAGCACTGGGAAAATAAGAAATCAAGGCTGAACATATGCTTCTGGTATCTTCTGCAAAACACTGCTCCTTAACCTGTTTTATATGGGAATAAGTCCCATCAAATCATCAGAAGTGTAAACCAGTTCTTTATCACCATTAGAGGTTCTCAGTTATATTTTACTTAATTGTAAAGTATGACTATAACATTCTTTGTAGTTTAATGATAAGTGTCATGATATCTACATAAAAAGAAATACAATAGTCTATGCAGTTTATTAAAATACCATATTTTACTCATAACACATAAAAATATTTATCAGATGTACATTTAATACTCTGAACCAAAGAGATATTATGTCTCTTTATGTATGGTCAAGCAGGCTATTCTTAGATTCACCAGGATATGCATAAGAGAAAACAAAATTACATACATGGCATTAAAAGGTTAGTGTAAAAGAAATTAAATTTACAGCCACAAGACTATAACTAGAATTAATAATATTTTGTTATTCACCCTTGTTCAGGGCTGGGAGATTCCTGATAGGAATGACTCCCCACCAGTTCTGCTCACAAATGGACATTTTTCAGCCTGACTCAGGGTCCTGTAATAAAAGGACCTACAGAACTTGGTTTCATCCACATCTATTGCTCTGTGTGGGTCACTGCTTCAATCCATTCCTGTGATTAGTAAACAATGTAATCTTAGAGGAAATGATATATCTTAATTTATTCCTTGATATGGTAAGACTGTACCAATCAATGATAGCTATTTTGATGAATAACAAAACTGCAATATACAAAACATCCATAGAATATCGGTATTTACAATACTAAATGAGTGTTAAAATTTGTGTAAACATGTATAAGTGGAGCTATACATAGAGTTCAGCATGATTCTTAGAAGATATATTCTATTCAAACTTATTTTTAATTATTGACAGTAAGGCCTGAAATTTGCCCCAAACTTCAAATGTGCTTCTATCACTAGATCTGACAGAAATTTGTTGCCATAAATTAAAATTATTTTCTAGAGTTGTCATGTATATTGATTGTAAAGATGCAAATTCTTTATTTAAATAAACCCTTCAGAAAAATGTAATAGAAGTAAACGTAGCCTGTTACAAGAACAGATTGTTATTAAACTTATATAAATGACTATGATTGTTAAGGAAGAAAGAATACTTATTGAGACCTTTTGAATTTTGGAGGGTTCAGGTAGACAAAAAAGTTAAATACTTTAAAATTTTTATTATTTCTGTTCTCCTTGTAACAGGACACCATTGGAAACATTAGTTATTTTATCAAGGCTTTGACTGGAATGTCATATTTGAGAGAGACATGCATAGACTCAGATATGACCAAACAGCTTTGAGGAACTAAGGCTGACTTTATGAAACATGGAGCCATAAAGCCCCTTGGAAATGTTGGCCTGATACCTTGCTTACAGAGTTCCCTGCAGCCTCACCAGGTGAGTATAGAATATTACTTCCTAGGGGGGGTGGGAGGATGGGTTAGTCTGGTGATTGGTATTAAAGAGGGCATGTTCTGCATGGAGCACTGGGTGTTATACGCAAACAGTGAATCATGGAACACTACATCAAAAAAAAAAAAAAAAAAGTATCACTTCCTGGTAGGTGCAGGAACCTCAGGATATACTGGGGACCTCATGAAGAGGAATCCGCCCAAATCTACAGGTATGGCAGGCATGTCTGATGGCAAGTAGTTGGCTTGGCTTCTGGCCTGCACAGGCTACTAAAAGTTCAACCTAGAGATTCCTTATAAAAGTTCCAGCAAAGCAGATTCTAAAAGATCTATATGATCATTATTCTTGCTGGGCTTATGTAAATAATTAGGCCAAGTTTATTAAAATTGGACTTGTTTTGTAAACAAATTAGTCTTGATTTGGCTATCTCTGGAAATGAGGGTTATTTTAGAGAGAAAAATTATGTTTCAATAACCCACCTTTGTGGATGTTAAATCCTAGTTTTGATTGTCCTTAAATGTTTGCTTAAGTTAGACAACTTGAAGTAACTTCAGAGAAATAGCTTTTCTATTTCTACACAATAGCTCACATATAGATAATCTTATTGCTTGTTCATCTGTGGGGATAATAACAGGATCCCATGGGCATATGATTATTTAAACAACTGGAAAATGGGATTAATCCCCCAACAACTGTATAACTCAACTATCACCTTGACCAATTCTGTATGAATAGGATGATGAAAATTTTCCTTAAAAGCTGGAACGTACCCTGCTCCATGAGGTTAACTATGGACTTGTGGAGATAATGGATGACCCCACTTTCTCTATGATTGGATTGGATGATGCACTTGGGGATGCCCTTATTGCCTGAGACAAGTCTTCTCTCACTTAACAGTGATTCCTTTTAATTACGATATTGTTAAGGCTGGACCTCAAACAGAGAGGGCTTCTTGATGGTTTTATTCCTTAGTCATATTTGTCCCAGGAACTACCTCTATTAATGTAAAAGTACAAGTCGAGACTTTAGCCAAGCACACAGTGACCACCTTAAGCATGACATGGCAGTCACCAACAAATTTAAAAAGTGGCCCTCTAAAACTGAATAGCCCTTGATATCTTAACTCCAGTTAAAGGATGACCAACATTATATGTCTGGCTCCTAATGGACCCACTGACTATGTAGCTCTAACTTGTGTCCATAGTTTCCCCCAGGCTGGAAAGGCCACTGTACTTCAGGTTTCGCCTGAATGCATGGATGCATTATTAAAACCATTACCAATCCAGCCAACCTTCCAAATTTAAAACAACGATGGACACGTTTTGTGTTACATTGGTATGACCACCTAGCATCATCTTTGTTCCCTCTTTGAGACTGGAGGGTGTTTGGCACATGGAAGCTCTTAATTAAGTACATGGTCAAAGCCCTAAATGACACTCAAAAGGGCATTTCTCTATTAAATACTAAAGTAATACAAATGTATGAAGCAGTTTTACAAAATAGAGTGGCATTAGATGTTTTAACTGCTACAAAGGGTGAAACTTGTGCTAACATAAAAACAAAATGCTGCGTATACATTCCAGATTACCACAAAAATATATCTGGGTTTCTAACTGAACGAATACTCAAATTGGCACTTTAAATGATCTCTCTTTCCTTTAGTGATTGCTTTAAACTCCTGGCCTGGAGGAAAATTATCAAAGGTCAACTATCAAAGTTCTTTCATTCAGATTTCTCTTTCTCATTACAATATTAACCTTATTTTGTTATTTCTGGTGTCTCCCTGCCTAGTGTCAAGACTCCACTGCCATAACTTCCAGCTGACAGATGATCCTTTCTACTCATGGAGGTTCATATATGTTGACCACGTTGGATTTAGCTGCCTCCAACTTTTGTAACTCCCCCATATGTTCCCCAACTGACAATACTGACCCATAGGTATGGACATCTCTATGCCCCTATTCAGCAGGAAGAAGTTACAGAAGATGAGACCTTCTACCTTCAACAACCTTAAAGATTTAAGGGTCAAAATTGTTCAGGTGGGAAATGATGAGGGAGCAGAAGGCTTACTGAGGACAAAGCATAAGCTGACACCCTGCAATCTCCCCCTCCACCACACTCCTGGGTAGGATTATGTGTGACATTCTTCCAGGAAGCTCCTAACTATCTTAATGTTAATGCCTTGCAAAGGGGGAAAAACAACCTTAACTTGAAAAGGGCAAGGCCTCTGGTATCTTGTAGGTCCTCTTTGGCATATGAAAGTTCTTTCGAAAACTTCCCTTTTCCCTTACATCCCCCAACCCCATAGTATATAATCAATTGCTCCTCACAACCCTAGTGCAGGTCTTTCTGCCCATGGGTCCTGTCCCTGTGCTTTAATAAAACCACCTTTTTTGCAAGCATGTGCGCGCACACACACACACAAAACCCAAAAAACAACCGAAAAAACAAAAAAACAACAAAAAACAGAACAGAACAAAACAAAGAAGTAAATGTAGCAAGGTAATGGATACTTACTGGATTGTTTTTTCTGACAGCAGAAATAAATGGAAACGAGAAAGGCAATGATATAATAAAAATGAAATGTAAAAAGGGAAATAAAAATGTGAATAGAATAGAAATAAAGGCTGAAGATGCACAGTATTTTGAGATGTACCTTGAAGCCAGTCTACACCTTCTTGCAATCCTTCTCCTTTTATGGCATCACTAGCACTGAAATAAAATCCATAAAAAACATATCCATTTCATTACTTCATAGAACCATAAGAATAAATAATTACAACTTTGCTATATGGCAAATTAATATAGTCTAGTAACATATATTTGAGCAAAACTGGTAAGCACTGAAACTGAATATACATAAGAAATAAAAGTCTGGGTGCTCAGGAAGAAGACATGAGAAACTTATTCACGATTTATAATAGACATTTGGAAAAGTGTTATCACTAAAACAGTTATTACTCTACTTTGCCCAGCCCCAGTGGCTCAATAACATTTAATTATTAGAAATGGCTGACTTAGGTTGTAATTTAGCCACACGATGGAGTGACTTTATTTGAAATGGAATTTGATATCTATAAGGTATAAATCTGTAATTAAAACTTTGGTAAACTGGTAGAATAAAAAAAAATCTCAGATTTCAATCATACTCTTCTATCTAGTGGCTTCAGGAACTGGACAGGTTATTTAACTCTCTGCCTTTATTTTTAGCATCTATAAAATGATGCTAAATAAACTAAAATAATGAAATGCAGAGGATTTTTATAGTATCAGATAATCTTTTTCAAAGACATAGACTGATAGCAATTAGTATAAACAACTAGATTTTCTGAATGATTAGGGTTCCTTTTAAGTGTGCTAAAGCATGATTTAAAAATGTACCTAATTACCTAAAATAATTAATTTGATTCTAATCAAAACAGAAATTACTTCCAAGGAATTACTTATTAGATTATGAATATGACTTATCATAGAATTATTTTAAAATAGAAAGAAACCAACAGCATGTGATACATAATTATTCAAAGTAAATTACAGATTATCCATATCAATAGCAAAACATCAGTAACTGAAACGCTTATAAAGATCAATGTATTGATCTTTATCACACATTTACAGTCCCAAACAAGACTAAGGTCTCAACCGAACAAGTAATAAAATGGAAAAACTTGCCTCCTTTACTGGAGGCGTTAGTGCCATACTAAAAACCCTGCATCTTTTCCTATAATTCCCAAATGTTTGAATTCTACCTTTCCTTTTGAATAGATCATCAGATCTGTAACTAGAATAAAAGCCAAAGTCTTTACCATATCCTACTAGGACCTGTGTGATACAGCCTGTGGCTATTTCTCAATGGCCTCATCTCCTACAATTTCCCCCTGGATCTCTCTGCTCAAGCCAGCCTGGACTTCTTGCTATTCCTGGAACACAAGAGGCATATTCTCATCTAAGAGCCTTTTCACTTGGCTGGCCTCTCTGTCTGGAAAGCTATTCCTCCAAACTTTTGCATGAATTTCTCCCTGACTTCAATTAGATTTCACAGAGGGAGCACCTCTCATTCTTTCTCTTATTATCCTACTTTACTTTTCTTCATCCTTTCAGATATTTTACAAAATATCTATTTACCTGATTTGTTATCTATTGCCCTCACAAGAGAGTAAATAAGCAAATACGTATATACTTATTGTGCCAGGGACTTTATCAAAGAACTTTTTAAAAAGAACATTAACAAAATCAGACCCCGAGAATCAGAGTTGGCTATATATTTAGTACAATGATTAAAAATAAACCACAAAAATTTCCAGGCTGCATTTCTCTATAATCTTTTCTTTATTGTCCAGTAAATTTACTTGGACCTAAGGCAAGAGAGAGAGAATGTTTTATCTTTGTATCACTGAGTGTTACCTTTATTTCTAACACTGGAAAAGAAAAATAAGTGTATTTTCAATTTTATACACGCTTTAATGAACATAGCAAAAAATAAAAAACAAGCTTAACAAATGAAACACTAGAAATTCAGTGAGGTACTGTTTGAATAGAATCAAAATTATAGACAACTTTCAAAGAAATACTTGGCATTCTTCTGTAAGTTATACAGAAAATATAGAACCTGGCAATATAATACTGCACATCCTTATAGCAACAGGACATTACCTTTTCTCTCACTGAGAAGTATTTAGATGTCACAATTGAATAAAGAAATCTGTTAAAATTCAATTGCTGATGTTAAATTTTAAGTAGAGATTTTTTTCCACTTGCAAAATTAATTTCTATTTCAAAATTAAAAGTAGGACTACATCTTTTACTATAAATTAGACCTGTAGTCTTAATGTGAAAACTCACAATGCTTAATACAAAGCAAAAATTAAAAACTATTCTACTTTGGGTATTACTAATTTAGGTATGATTTAGAGAAATACAAAGGTTCTACCTATACTTCTCTACCTAAAATCCCTCCTTTACCAACCAAATATCACAGAACCACAAATTCCAAATCAAGAGACATTTTGTAAAATTGACTCTTCTTCTGATTCCAAAGTAAGGAGGGTTCTACTCAAGATATGTAGTGTTTCATTCCTGGGTAGAGGGGCTAATGGCCCTGAGTATTGAGGCCTTTCAAGGGCTTTCTCAAGCTCTCTTCTATGAGATTCCTTTTTCAGCACCAAGGTTAGCTCTGGAAGTTCTTTACTGAGCTCTACTATCTCCTTGTTCCATATTCTGTTTCTCTTTCTAGAGGCAGTATATTTCTCTGCTTCTTTGTTAGGTCTTTCTCCATAGATACCTTCTTTTAAAAAAGGGAAAATTGGCAAGAGAAGGACATCTTGCAGCAGAGGGAAGTAGGTGGGTGGATAGAAAGGAGCTCAAATTAATATAAGGTAGGCACTAAAATACTATCTAATATATAACTTCTGGTTATCCTTATTGGAATATTTGGCAGAAAGGCACACCAGCGTTAAATATAACCATAAGAAACTGCTTTCCAAATAAACAATGTATAATAATTTCAGATACTAAATACTGAAGAGTTCAATTGTCTTAGTATATCCAAATAAAATTAATATTTACATTTCTATATACTCATATAAACCAGTATTTGTTGTGTACATACTAAGTACCTGGTACTACTATTATTCTAGGGGTTACAGAGTGAATGAAACTGATAAAATCCCAGCTCTCATGGTGCTAATGCACTAGTATAGGTAGACAGACCATAAAACAAGAAAAACCCAAAGAGGACATGGCAAGAGAAATATAAAGCAAAGTGTATAAAAAAAAACAAGGGTCAGGGTAAGATATAATGATATTTTGGAGGGTTATCAGGAGAGGTCTCTCTCCTGAAGGAAGTACAATAGCAAGCCAGGAAAATCATTCTGGAGACGGATTCAGACAAAGGGACTAACAAGTACAAAAAAGTCCTGAGATGGGATTGTGGGTTGGCTGATTTAATGTGCAGAAGAAAATCAGTGTGCTTGAAACTGGGTAAGTGAGCTAAATTATTCTTTTAAAGAGTTGTTTATATTTTTGTATCCTCAGAAAGATATGAAAAGGTTTTTTTTGTTTTTTTTTTAAGATTTATTTATTCAAGTAATCTCTACACCCAATGTGGGGCTGAAACTCACAACTCTGAGGTCAAGAGCTGCATGCTCTGACTGAGCCAGCTAGGTGCCCCAAGATTGGAAAAAGTTTTAATAATGAATGAATAGTGCATGAATACCTGCACTGCTACAATTCTACACAACTAAATCCTTAGCTTACATTTTATCATGTTAGATGACGTATGCAATGTGCTTAGGAGGGAAGAACTGAAGCTCAGAGATTTTCTTCAGAATGCTATAATGAAGAGTAAATATAAAACATTACCAAATATGCCATGGTTTATCTTTGATGTTCTCTAAACACAGCAGCTGAGACACTTTTACAGATGTCACTGCATCTCTAAGATCCATTTTGTTTGCAAAGAATAAGATTGGTATTCGGCGGTGCTTAATATCTAAAAGACAAAATAAGACTACCATCACACTTCCAGCTTTTTGGTCATTTCCCCAAATATTTAAAATTGAAATTCACTAAAACTGTTTTCCAACCACTTCTTTCTGTATCACATATACGCCAACATTTAAAAACATTTCACTGTCAAGAATGTATTTGAATGATAGGAGAATTAACAAAATACTTCTTCTTAAGACTATCCACCTTCTGGGATGCCTGGATGGCTCAGTCCATTAAACGTTTGCCTTCGGCTCAGGTCATGATCCCAGGGTCCTGGGATGGAGTCCCACATCGGGCTCCATGCCCAGCAGGAAGCCTGCTTCTTCCTCTGCCTGCCACTCCCCCTGCTTGTTTCTTTCTCTCTCTCTGACAAATAAATAAATAAAATCTTAAAGAAAAAAAAAGAAAAAGAAGACATCCGCCCTCTGGTTGGAGCTTTAAAACAAAGATGAGTGAGGTGGGAGTTGTGGCTCAGTAAGCAGTTACTGAGCAGTACCTACACAGGGGTCAAATATTTTGTTTTGTTTTTACTGTCAATAGAAAGGAGTCAAACTTCAAATGAAAGTAGAAGGGAGACAAACAAGATCTTGATTTTAGATTTTAGTAACAGGTTAGAAGTAACAAACTAGATACTTTAACAAGATATTTTACCTTGTTACAACTTTGGGAACATTTTTCACTGTTTTGAATAGATAATACATTTAAATAGTTCAACATTCAGAGGACACAAAATGGTATACAGTAAAAGAATCTCCCTCCCACCTGTCCTAGGCCATCCACTCGTCCGCTCTAGAAGAGTTAACCTATATCACCTATTGCTTGGCATCTTTTTAGAAGTATTTGCAAAAACTTATTATATATTACTCTTTATACAAATAGTAGCAGACTATCAGTTTTATATCTTTTGCTTTTCACTTAATTTCATATCTTGGAGCCTGTCCCATACCCGTAAATAAAGAACAGTTTCTTCACTATTTTAACAGTTGTAGAATATTCTGCCTTTTAGTACTATGTACCATAATTGTTTAATCAGTATCCAGTGAGATATATTTGTATTGTTGCCAATATTTAAAACTATAAACAATGCTGAAATGAATAAAAGTGTACATAGCAAATTTTGTACATGGGCAGTATGTTTGTAGGATAAATTTGGGAAGTAAAGTTGCTGGATAAAGGATATGTAAATTGCTATTTTGATAGTGATTACTGAAAGGCCTTCCTTTAAAAATTATATCAATTTACACTTCAACAACAATGTGTAAGAATGAACGTTTCTAGTGCCCTTGCCAAAAGTGTTATCAAACCTGTTGATCTTTTTATGATAGTGGATAGGTAAAAAAGTACTATCAGAATATGTTTACTTTGTTTTAAGAAAGGTCAAGAATTTTTCTATATATTCAAAAGATGCTTCTATTTCTTTTTTTACGAACTATTTTATCCTATCCTTTCCCCATTTTTTAAAAGATTTTATTTATTTTTTTGAGAGAGAAAGAGAGGGAAAGCACAAATAGGGGTTGAGGGGCAGAGGGAGAGGGAGAAGCAGACTCCCCTCTGAGGAGGGAGCCCGACTCAGGGCTCCATCCCAGGACCCTGGGATCATGACCCGAGCCGAAGGCAGATGCTTAACCCACAGAGCCACCCAGGCGCCTCTAAGTTTTTATTTTCTATTTTATTGATTTGTAGAAACACCGTAAGTAGTACGGAAAAAAGTCCTGTAGCTGTGATATAAACTGCAAATATTTCCCCTTGCTTGTCATTTGCCTTTAACTGCTCATGGTTTGTTTTATAATTAAAAACTTTTTATATAGTCAAATTCATCAATCTTTTCTTTTAGGATTCTGAGTTTTGTGTTAGAGTTGGAAAGACCTCCTCTTGCCCCAGAATTATTTTAAACTTCTCCCATAGTTTCTTCTACTGATGCATTGGTGTGATTTTTACATTTAAATATTTAGTCCAGCTAGAATTTACCCTGCAACAGAGAATGTCAGAATGGATAAAAAAGCTACACATAACCATATGATGTTTACAAGAAACACACTGAACATAAGGACACAAACAAGCTGAGAGGAAAAGGATGGAAAAACATGCATACACATAAATGTAAGAAAGCATGCTAGGCTACACTATAATCAAAGTGTTCAAGATGAAGGGGAAAAGAGGCATTTGTTGTTGTACTCTGTGCCATTTATTATATGTCAGTGCTTTTTTAAAGTTTTTATTTAAATTCCAGTTAGTTAACATACAGAGTATTATTAGTTTCAGGTGTACAATATAGTGAGTCAACACTTTCATACAACACTGTATGCTCATACAACACCCCATGCTCATCACAAGTGCCCTCCTCAATCCCATTACCTATTTAGCCCATCCCTCACCCATCTCCCCTCTGGTAACCATCAGTTTGTTCTTTATAGTTAAGAGTGTTTCTTGGTTTGCCTCTCTCCCTCTTTGAAAAAGACAGACATTTAAAAATTATGAAAGTGTCACTCACTCAAGAAGACAAAACAATTTTAACTGTATATGCATCTAATAAATGAACACTATCACCTGACATTTATAGACCCTTCATCCAACAATAGCAAAATACGTATTTTACTTAACGGCAAATGGAACATTCACCAAGCCAGACTATATATGATCACCCAATATTTCTAAGGATGAAATCATCCAGAATATGTTATTCCATCAAATGGAATTTAGAAATCAATAACAAAAAGAAACCTAGAAAATTCCCATATATTTGGGAAATTACATAATACACTACTAAATAATCTAAGGATCAAAAAAGAACTCACAAGGTAAGTTAGAAAATACTTCAAACTAAATAATAAAGGAAACAAACATATCAAAATTTGTGACATGTAACTAAATCCTTAGAGAATATGTATTGCTTTAAATGCTCATATTAGAAAAGGTGTAAAATCAATGATTTCCACTTCCATCTGAAAAAGGCAATAGACAATGAAATACAAGTATAGAAATTTCATAATACACCAAAGAACAGAAATTAACAAAAATTTTTAAAAAACAAACAGAAGAAATTAACAAAGCCAGAGTTCTTAAAAAGTTAAGAAAACCAATAACCTCTTCAAAAAATTGAACAAGAAAAAATGGAGGAAACATAAATTATCAATATCAGAAATGAAGGAAGATACACAGATTTTACAGACATTAAAAGGAGAGCGAGAGGATATTATAAACAGTTTTATGTCAGTAAACTTGACAACATAGATAAATTTTAAAATCTGGTCAAAAATTACCAAAAGTGACCCAAGGAAAAATACCAAACTTTAATAGCCTTATATCATTTAATGAAATCTAACTCCTGATTCACAGTCCCTCTTACTCCCCCATACTCCCACACACATACAAAATCCCAACCCCGATGGCTTCATTCATATATTCTATCTAACATTTAAGGATGAAATAATACCAGTTCTATCCAATCCAAAAAATAAAATAAAAAGAGAAAGAGTAAATATTTTCCAACTCATTTTATAAGGCCTCTATCACCCTGATGAATAAAGCATTTTAAGAGAGTTACAAACCAAAAACCTTATGAGCACAAAAACAAAAATTTTTAATAAAATGTTAGCAAATCCAACTCAATGATATATCAAAAGGTTAATATTCAATGGTTAAATGAGATTTAACCCAGGAATGTAAGCTTGGTTTAATATATGTGAATACAGTATAATATTATCATTGTAATAGATGTAGAAAAAGCATTTGGTAAATTTTAACACTAGGTTATAATGGAACATTTTGAAAAACTAGGAATAACAGAAAATTTCCTTGACCCAATAGAGATATAAGCATACCCTAGTGAGCATCATAATCAGTGGTAAAATATTAAATGTAAAGAATGGAAATAAGATACAGAAACAACCTAAGTATCTATCAATGATGAATGATAATGATAGTGAATAACATGGGCTTGAATTGTGCAGGCCCACTTATACGTGCCTTTTTTTCAATAAATATATTGAAGAATATTTTGGAGAGTTGCAACAATTTGAAAAATCCTGTAAACAAATCATGAAGCTTAGAAACACTGAAGGAAAATTAAGAAAAAGTTAGGCATCTCATGAATGCATAAAATATATATAGAAATGAGATGATTTTATCACTTAGTACCATAAAAGATATATAAATCTATTATAAAAAGTTAAAATTTATTAATTCTTATGCACATATAGACCAAATATGGCAGCATTCACAGTTGAGAGAAATGCAAACAAGTGTAAAGATGCAGTATTAAATCATAACTGCATAAAATTAACTGTAGTAATACTGTACCGCTGTAATAATTTCATAGCCACCTCCTGTAGCTATTGCAATGACCTCAAGTGTGGAAGTATCTCCTTAAAATGCTATGTGATACTAATCATCTCTATGTGAGCAGTTCCTTTCTCTAGTAAATTGTGTGTATCACAAAAAGCTGTCACAGTTCTCATATATTTTTTCATCTTATTTTGTGTAATACTGTAAATCCTGAATTACACCATGGGACCCATACAAAGTGCCACCAGTCATGCTGGAAATGCTCCCAAGAACCGGAGAAAAATCATGACATTACAAGAAAAAGTTGAATTGTTTGATATGTATCATAGATTCAGGTCTGCAGCTCTGGATGCCCACCATTTCAAGATAAATGAAGCCAGTATAAGGGCCATTGTGAAAAAAGAAAAGGAAATTCATGAAGCCATTGTTGTAGTTACACCAGCAGGCATGGAAATCTTGCACTTTTCATGAAATACCTTTTTACCTTGTATTGAAATGTAGCTCTTATGTGGGTGCAGAATTGCTGTAAGAAAGGCATACCTATAGATTCTAACATGATTCAAGAAAAAGTGAAGTTATTATATGAACATAAAGCAATAGGAAGGTGGAGAATTTAATGCTAACAAAAGATGATTTGGTAATTTTAGAAAGAGGTCTGCCTTAAAAAATGTCAAGATAACAGAAGGAGCAGCTTCTGCCAACCAAGAGGTAGCAGACAGAATTTCCATAGGTTGGGGCGCCTGGGTGGCTCAGTCGTTAAGCGTCTGCCTTCGGCTCAGGTCATGATCCCAGGGTCCTGGGATTGAGCCCCGCATCCGGCTCCCTGCTCCGAGGGAAGCCTGCTTCTCCCTCTCCCACTCCTCCTGCTTGTGTTCCCTCACTGTGTCTCTCTCTGTCAAAAAAATAAAATCTTAAAAAAAAAAAAAAAGAATTTCCATAGGTCATTAAGAAAATCCCTGGGGAAAAAGGGTATCACCTGAACAGGTTTTTAATGCAGGAAAAAGTGCCTTATTCTGGAAAAAAAAAATGCCACAAAGGACATTTATTAGTAAGGAAGAGAAGAAAGCACCAGGATTTAGGGCAGGAAGAAAAGTAGGAATAAGACAAAACTTACCATTTTTATTCAATATTGTACTGAAGGCCCTAGCCAGTGCAATAAGACAGGAAAAAGAATAAAAGACATAAAGGCTAAAAAGGAAGCAGTAGAATTTTTGTTGTTGTTGACTTTAGACAGGGAAAATTCTAAGAAATGTACAGAAGAAATATTAGAATAAATATATTTAACAACCTCCCAGAATACAAAGTCAGTATTTTCACATACTAGCAATGAACCATTAGAATATGAAATATAATATACTATTTATAATAGCTTCAAAAATATAAAAAAACTTATGGATAAGCTGAATGAATGATGTACAAGACCTCTATAGAAAACCATAAAAGACAGGAAAATTGAGAAAAGGATAAACATATTAAGTGACATACCATGCTCATGAGTTGGAACATTCAGTGTTAAGTCCAATGTTAAGATGTCAACTATCCCCAAATATAATAAAATAAAATCTCAGCAGGTTTTTAAAAAAAATTAGTAAGCTGATATAAAAACTTATTTGAAATATGGAACACCTAGATCTACCAAAATCATCTTGAAAAAGTAGACCAGGATTGGAAGATTTTTCCTATCTGACTTCAAGATTTATCTTGGTAACAAGCCAAATGTGAAAGGACATAAAAGAGATCAATGGAATAGAACAGAGTCCAGAAACAGGTGCACATATATACAGTCCAATTAAATTCAAGAAGTGTGAAAGTCAAATGCTTTTGACAAGTGATTCAGTGAAAAGAAATTTTTTTCCAACAAATACATTTTGGGATAATTGGGTATCTGTAAGAAGAAAGTGCAAAAATTAATTCAGGATAGATCCCAGGCCTAAACATAAAAGCAAGAACTATGAAGCTTCTAGAAGAAAACATAGGAGAGTATGTTAGTAATCTTAGGGTAGGCACAGATTTTTTTAGGGAGTACATAGAAAGCTTGTATTTAAAAAAAAATTGATAAATTATACTTCATCAAAATTAGATAAATTTGTTCATTAAAAGATACCATGAAGAAAATAAACAGGCAAGCCACAGACTGATGAGAAATCTTCAAAACACATATATTTAACAAAGGTCTCCTATCTAGAACTTATAAAGAAATGTTAAATTTTCAATAATAAGAAGACAAACAACCAAATTAATGAATGGGCAAAAGATTTAAAAAGACATTTTATAGGGCGCCTGGGTGGCTCAGTTGGTTAAGCGACTGCCTTCGGCTCAGGTCATGATCCTGGAGTCCCGGGATCGAGTCCCGCATCGGGCTCCCTGCTCGGCAGGGAGCCTGCTTCTCCCTCTGACCCTCCCCTCTCTCATGTGCTCTCTGTCTCTCTCATTCTCTCTGTCTCAAATAAATAAATAAAATCTTTAAAAAAAAAAAAAGAAGACATTTTATAAGAGAATGTACAAGATTGGTGAATAGAATATGCAAAAGTGCTCAACATTAATAATCATCAGTAAAATACAAATTAAAAGCACAATGAGATCCTATTATATACTCAGTAGAAAGGCTAAAATGAAAAAAACCAACATCAATCTTGGAGAGGATGTGCATAAACTAGAACTCTCATTTATGTTACTGACAATGTAAAATAGTATGACCACTTTGAAATTCTTTAAATATCACCCATACATCTATCCTATGACCCAGCAGTATCATTCCTAGGAATTTTTTGAAGAGAGAAAAATATGTCTATAAAAAGCCTTTTACAAGAATGTTCATATCAGGTTTATTCATACTAGGTCTAAACTAGAAACAGTCTAGATGTCACTCAACAGGATACTGGATAAACAAACTGTGATATACATACATAATAGAATGTTACATAGAATAAAAAGGAATAATCAAGTGATACATAAAACAACACAGATGGCTCCCCAAAACATTATGCCAAATAAAAAAACTTATGCATGAAAATGTGTGTGCCTTTACCCCCATTTATATGAAACTGTAGAATAGGCAAAATTAATCTGGTGATAGAAATCAGATTAGTTCTCTGGTATGAGGTGTTAAGTGTTGATTGGGAAGGGGTGTGAAAGTACTTTCTGGGGTAATGAAAATGTTGTTTCTTGACAGGCAGTGTAGTTATATGAGTGTACGCATTTGTCAAAATTATTGAACTATGTCCTTAAGATCTGAGCATTTGACTGTAAACAGCTTATACTTCAATTTTAAAAAGTTCATATATAGGGTGACCGAATGCATTGAAAAAACAAGACGCATCTATATATTGCCTACAAGAGACTACTTCAGAACCTAAAGACACAGACAAACTGAAAATTAAAGCATGGAAAAAGATATTCCATGCAAATAGAAGCAAAAGAAAGCTGGGGTAGCAGTACTCATGTCAGATAAAATATATTTTAAAACAAAGATTGTAACAAGAGACAAAGAAAAGCATTGCATAATGATAAAGAAATCAAGAGGATATAACAATTGTAAATATCAATGCACCCAACACAGAAACATCTAAATATATAAAGTGTGTATTAACAGATATAAAGGGAGAAATTGACAGTAATACAGGAATAGTAGGGGGCTTTAAGACCCCATTTACATCAGTGGATACATCATTTAGACAGAAAATCAATAAGGAACTTTGCTCAGTGGCTTTGAATGAACATATTAGACCAGGTGGATTTAACAGATATATACAAATATTCCATCCCCAAACAGCAGAATACATTCTTTTCAAGTACACATGGAATATTCTCCAAGACAGATGATCACATGTTAGGCCACAAAACACGTCTCAATAAATTTAAGGAGACTCAAATCATATCAAGCATCTTTTCTGACCATAACAGTATGAAACGAGAAATCAATTACAAGAAAATGAACAGAAAAATGCACAAACACATGGAGACTAAACAACCAATGGGTCAATGAAGAAATCAAAAAGGAAATAAAAAATACTTAAAGACAAATAAAAATGAAAATGCAATTCTTCAAAATTGTAGGGAAACAGCAAAAAGCTGTTCTTTTTTTATAAAGATTTTATTTATTTATTTTTATTTAAGAGAGAGAGAGAGAGAGAACATGAGCAGGGTGGGGGGAAGGCAAAGGGAGAGAGAGAGAATCTCAAGCAGACTCTGCACTGAGCGCAGAGCCTGAAGCAGGACTTGACTTCAGAACCCTGCGATCATGACCTGAACTGAAATCAAGTTGGGACACTTCACCAATTGAGCCACCCAGGCACCCTGCAAAAGCAGGTTTTTTTTTTTTTTTTTAAGATTTCTTTTTTTGAGAGAGAGTGCGTGCAAAGGGGCAGAGAGGCAGAGGGAGAGGAAGAAGGAGAGAAGCAGATGCAGGGCTCACTTCCCACGACCCATGAGATCATGACCTGAGCTGAAATCAAGAGTCCGACACCTAACCAACTGAGCCACCCAGGCACCCCTCACAAAAGCAGTTCTAAGAGGGAAGTTTATAGTAATATAGGCCTACATCAAGAAACAACAAAAGAGGGGCGCCTGAGTGGCTCAGCCGTTAAGCGTCTGCCTTCGGCTCAGGTCATGATCCCAGGGTCCTGGGATCGAGCCCCGCATCGGACTCCCTGCTCTGCAGGAAGCCTGCTTCTCCCTCTCCCACTCCCCTTGCTTGTGTTTCCTCTCTCGCTGTTTCTCTCTCTGTCAAATAAATAAATAAAATCTTTAAAAAAAAAAAAAAAAAAAATAAAAAAAAAAAAAAAAAAAAAAAAAAAGAAACAACAAAAGAATCTCAAATAAACATTATGATCCTTTATACCTGAAAAAAATAGAAAAAGAACAACAAACAAAGCCCACAGTTACTAGAAGGAGGAAATAAAGTTCCAGGTGGAAATAAATGAAATAGAGACTAAAAAGTCAACAGAAAAGATCAATGAGACCAACATAAACAAAACTGATATACCTTTAGCCAACCTCATCAAGAAAAAAAGAAAGAAAGGACCCAAATGAATACAATCAGAAATGAAAGAGAAGAACTGAAAAAGAATCACAGAAATACCAAGGATTATAATAGACTGCTATGAAAAATTATATGCCAACAAATTGGACAACCTAGAATAAATGGATAAATTCCCAGAAACATACAATCTTCCAAGACTGAATCAGGAAGAAATAGAAAATCTGAACAGACTGATTGCTAGCAACAAAACTGAATCAAAAATCAAAAGACTCCCAATAAACAGAAGTCCAGGACCAGTGGGCTTCACAGGTGAATTCTACCAAACATTTAAAGAAGAGTTAATACCTATCCTTCTCAAACTACTCCAAAAAATAGAAGAGGAAAGAAACCTTCCAAATTCATTTTAAGAGGCCAGCATTACTCTGATACCAAAACCAGACAAAACATTCTAAAAAAAATATTACAGATCAATATTCTGGATGAACATAAATGCAAAAATCCTCAACAATCGCCAATTGAACTCAACAATACATTAAAGGGATCATACACCATGGTCAAGTTAGATTTATTCCAGGGATGCAAGGATGGTTCAATATTAGCAAATCAATCAACATGATACACCCTATTAACAAAATGAAGGATAAAAACCATATGATGCAGAAAAAAGCATTTGACAAAATACAATATCAGTTTATGATAAAAAACTCTCAACAAAGTGCGGTTAGAGAGAATATACATCAACATAATAAGGCCAACATATGAAAAATCCACAGCTAATATAATACTGAATGTTTTTCCTCTAAAATTAAGAATAAGACAATGATGTCTACTCTTGCCACTTTTATTCAGCACAGTATTATAAGTTGTAGCCATGGTAATAGACAAGAAAAAGAAATAAAAGGCATACAAACTGGCAGGGAAAGGTAAAACTGTCACTCACTGTTTGCAAATGACATAGTATACACAGTAAACCCAAAAGTTCCACCAAAAACTACTGGAACTAATAAACGAATTTGGTAAAGTTGCAGGATACAAAATTAATATACAGAAATCTGTTGAATTTCTATACAGCAATAAGGAAGCAGCAGAAAGCGTTTGCCTTTGGCACAGGTCATGATCCCAGGGTCCTGGGATCGAGCCTCGCATCAGGCTCCCTGCTCAGTGGGAAGCCTGCTTTTCCCTCTCCCACTCCCCTGCTTGTGTTCCCTCTCTTGCTGTGTCTCTGTCAAATAAATAAAATCTTAGAAAAAGAAAACAATCCCATTTACAACTGCATCAAAAAGAATAAAATGCCTAGGAATAACCTTAACCAAGGAGGTGAAAGACTTGTACTCTGAAAACTGTAAGGCACTGATGAAAGAAACTGAAGACAACACAAACAAATGGGAAGATATACTATGCTCATGGATTAGGAGAATATTGTCCACACTACCCAAAGCAACCTACAGATTTAATGCAATTCCCATCAAAATACCAATACTATTTTCCACTGAAATAGAACAAATAATCCTAAAATTTGTATGGAACCACAAAAGACTCCAAATAGCCAAAGTAATCTTGAGAAAAACAAAGCTGAAGGTATCACAATCCCAGATCTAAAAATATAGTACAAAACTATAATAATCAAAATAGTATTGTACTGGTACAAAAATAGACACATAGATCAATGAAACAGAATACAGAGCCCAGAAATAAACCCATGCTTATATGCTCATTCATCTACGACAAAGGAGGCAAGAAAATACAATGGGGAAAGAGTCTCTTCAATAAAGCTGCTGGGAAAACTGGACAGCTACACGCAAAAGAATTAAACTGAACCACTTTCTTACACCATATACAAAAATAAACTCAAAATGGATTAAAGACCTAAGTGTAAGACCCAAATCCATAAAACTCCAATAAGAAGACTTAGTAATCTCTTGGACATTGGCTGTAGCAACATTTTTCTGGATATGTCTCCTCAGGCAAGGGAAACAAGAGAAAAATAAACTACTGGTACTACGTTAACCTAAAAAGCTTTTACACAGTGAAGGAAACCATCAACAAAAATGAAAAGGCAATCTACTAAATGGGAGGAGATATTTCCAAATCATATAACTGATAGGAGATTAATATCCAAAATATATAAAGATTTCATACAACTCAACACCAAAATACACTAATAATCCAATTTAAAAATGGGCAGAGGACCTGGATAGATATTTCTCTGAAGAAGACATACAGATGGCAAACAGAAAAGATGTTCAGTATCACTAATCATCAGGAAAATGCAAACCAAAACAACAGTGAGATATCACCTCATACCAGCCAGAATGGCTAGTATCAAAAAAATAAGAAATATCAAGTGTTGGTGAGAATGTAAAGAAAAGGGAACCCTCATACACTATTGGTGGGAATGTAAATTGGTGCAGCCACTATGGAAAAAAGTATGGAGGTTCCTCAAAAAATCAAAATTCTTAGAAGTACCATATAAGCCAATAATTCCAGTACTGGGAATTTATTCCAAGAAAACAAAAACACTATTTTGAAAAGATATAGGCACCCCTATGTGTATTGCAGCATTATTTACAGTAGCAAGATGTGGAAGCAATCTAAGTGTCCAACATTAGATGAACAATAGATAAGAAGATGTTGAATTGAATATTACTCGGCCATAAGGGATGAGATCTTGCCATTTGTGACAATGTAGATAGATCTAGAGAGTATTATGCTAAGTGAAATAAGTCAGAGAGAAAGACAAATAGCATGATTCATTTATATGCAGAATCCAAAAACCAAAACAGATGAACAAAACACAACAAAACAAAAACTCATAAATACAGAGAATAAACTGGTGGTTGCCAGAGGGGATGGAGTGAGAGGGATGGGTGAAATAGGTGAAGGGGATTAAGAAGTACAAACTTCCAATTACAAAATGAATAAGTCACTGAGATAAAAAGTACAGCATAGGGAATATAGTCGGTAATATTGTATTAACTTCTTATGGTGACAGATGGTAGTTACACCAATCGTGGTGAGCACTGCATGATGTACAGAACTGTTAAATCACTATATTACACACCTGAAAACAATGTAACATTGTACGTCAACTATACCTCTGTAAAAAAGTAAAATTAAATTTATTAAAGTTCATGTTTACCTCAGCTGAGAAATCCTTTGGGAATCTATCCCAAAAAATAAATGCATCAGTACATAAAGATAACTTACTTGGACAAGGCTTCAGTTGAGGAAACCAAGGTTTCCACTGTATTTGAAGCTGATTTTGTAGGAATCATTTCATATTATTGGTCAATGTTAAAACAGTTTTTGAGGAGAAAATGGAAAGATTAACACAAAGGGAATGCATAATCAAAAATGCATTCTCAACCCAGATAACCCAGATAAAAGCCTGTTAAGTTTTTAAAAGTGAAAGAGTCACATAAAATATACAGGCTAGATAATTATTACCCCAAATATCTGAATAAGCTTAAGGCTGTTCAATAAAAATACCAGTTAGTGTGGTTGAACAGGAAGAACTGTTAGAAAGCCCCATGCTATTTCCCATTCTATTTCTAACAAATCCACACTTCTTTTAAGCCATCACCTCTTCCTAAAAGTCATAGCACAAAGACCACTTACTTAAATCTTTTCCCACGAGTGAAGCTAGAAATGCAGTTTCACAATACTTACTGGAGAATTGTATTGTGGAGAAAAAAAAGAATATCTAATAATAGGTAAAATAGAATAAATGGTGGTATACTCATAGAATGGCATTTTAGGCACTATTAAAAAGAATATTCACATATGTTCATTTTGACTTGAAAGGATTTCCATAATTTAATGTTCTCTGAGATAGCTAAATGCAGAAGAGTGTAGAGAATATGATCCCATTTTAGTAAATAACAACGAGAAAAAAATACCAAATTGTTAATACTGGTATCTTGGAAAGAGGGTAGGGCTGGCAGTTAAGAGTTTAAAAACAGAAAAGATCTGTTTTAGAAGAATTCTCAGAATAAATATGTAAGAAATGCTGTGTAATCATACATATATATACATGTATGAAAAGTTGGTAACCAAAATAATTCTAATGACTGTTGAAATACATGGATTTTTACTTCCTTCTTTATTCTTTTCCTGTCTTCATTTTTTGCTATTGACACATTACTTGTGCAATCAGAAAAACATTTTTATTTTAGGGGGATAAAAAGGTCAGAGACCTGGAAAATACTGCAAAAAGCTTTGAAATTTAAAAAATACATGGTGCTATAGATATGAATTCTGAATAATTACTATATTTTAAAATTCAAAAACAAAGGAGAGTAATATATTCATTAATGTAGAGAGCTATTGAATCATTATATTGTACACCTGAAACTAATATGACACTGTATGTTGTTTCAATTAAAAAAATTAAAAATTTTAAATAAGAGATAATTACATTGAATAAGCAACATTTTCTGCCAAGACCAAAGAACAAAAAAAACATCTTACGTAAACAGACCCTAAAGCACAGATACCACAAACACACACATATACCTGGATGGTTCAGCATAGTATCAAGTTCTTCTTTGGCCACAACCATTCTCAATCTATCACTACTATCAATGACAAAAATAATGGCTTGTCCTTCTCTGTATAAGGAATGAGAAAAATTAAAGATAAAATTATACATTTTTCCATGTTTAGCATTCATTTGCATTTCCTGTGTATTATCTTTTTATTACATATTAGTTTATATGAGTGACTACTATATTACCATCAGTCCTACTTCATGTAAAATAATTTTTTCTCAGTTGGTTGATAATATGGTAAATTTAATGACTTATTTCATAATTTTTAAAAATTACAAGTAAAACCATAATCCTATTACACAGATGCAATCATTATTAATATTTGGGGGTAAGTCAATTTTGACATTTTCTTTGTGTATATTCACATATGAGTACCTACATTTGTATTTAAATGGAATCTTGCTGTTTTATACCCTGCCTTTCTGATATATATATATTTCCTTGATCTTCTTTGCAGTATAGTTTGAACTACTTTTATATGAAACATTAAAGCTCTACACCAGTGTTTCTCAAATATTTCTTACCATAACCATAGTGAGAAATACATTTTACATTAAGGTACAGTAGACCCTTAAGTATATGTAACTATATTTGAAATAAGTTTCCAGAAATAATACTTAAAAATAGCTTTTATTTTATTCTATTTGATTTTTTTTAAGCTGATAACCAGCCACTAAACTGGCTTAAAGATTCACTTACAGATCACAGTGGCACTTAAAAAAAATCACTGATTCCCTCTGCACCTTTCTTTTAATGATTATAAAGTATCCCATTGCACAGATATGTCATCGGTAATACTGTGGACTTAGAGATTATTTTTAATTTTTATTATTGTGAAAAACTTTGGAATAAACATCCTCCTGAGTACATTTTTTAAATTTCTTGGTATCTTAAGACTTGTAATTAGGAATAAAATTTCTACAAATACATATAAAATTTAAAGTTTTAGATAAACATTGACAAACTGTATTCCAGAAATACTTTATCAATTTATACTACTACCAGTATTTTTCCCACCTTTCCAGCATGGCTCTTAACATTCCTTTCCATTTTTGCCATTCTAACAGCATAGTATTTTACACTGTATTTCATTAATTGCTAGTAAAGTTCAATATGTTTGCATATATTTATTGGACATTTTACCTTTTTTTGTGAATCACTTATTCCAGTCATAAAGATTTTAAAAGTTCAATATCATTAAAAAATAAAAGTTCAGTATCATTAGCAATCACATGAGCATAAAAATAAAATAACTTTTGAGTACCATTTTCTCCTATCATTTAAAAAAAATGAACATAGGTTATCACTAGTCATACATTACTAGTAGCCATGGAAATTGATAAGATTGGAAAATATCTACCAACAGTTTTAAAAATGTTAAATCTCTTTGAGCCAGTAATTTTATTTCTGGAATTTATTCTAAGGAAACATGATCTATGACAAAGATTTATGCAGCAAGATGTGCTAACTGAAGGATTGTTTATAATCTTCAAAAACTGAGAATAGCTTTTATGTCCAAAATTAGAATGATTACAAAATAGGCATAGGCATGGGGAAAAAAAAATAAACAGCCAGTCATTAGTTATATTCTTTGGATGTTTTTCCTGATTTATTCTTATCACTAAATATTAACTGAAAAAGCAGGATAAAAAACTATATATGGTACATAATTTAGAAGACTCCTTTCTCAACTATGTAGAGTATATATTTTATATTTCAAGAAAGAAGAAAAACAAAAAAGATTAATAATGGTAAATTTATTAGTAGTGAGATTTAGAGAAAAATTTTTTATATTCTTTTCTATATTTTCCAAATATTAAAAAATGTGTACTCCTTATATTTTATACTTTATTACTTTCATATTATAAATATGCAATAATTATACAATAATCAATGTTACAGAATCAAATAAATGACAAAGTAAACTTCCCTTATAATCTTATTGTTCCAAAACAAATACTATTAATGATTTGGTGCACATGCTACTAAATTTTTTTCCTTCTCTATATATACTAAGCACATATTTTTGTTAAGAGTAGTATTTTTCTTTTTATAATTGAGATATCATTATAAACAGTGTTCAACACATATTCTTCTATGTTTAACTTTGTCCACCAGTGCTAGTCATAGGATACTTTTCAAGAAAAAAAATGATGGCTAGAGAGCATGAACATTTTTCATTTTAAAAGATATTGATAAATTTCCCTGAAAAAGATGTTACATTCCCACCATAAGAGTGACTTATTTTGCCATAGTAGACTTAATCTTTTTAACATCTTTCAGTCTAATAGATTAAGATGTACTTGTTCTTTCATAATTAGAAAAATATAGATACAGGATATAAATTTACTATTATTGTAGACTTCTCCATAGTAACCCTAATTCACTATTCAACCTACAATTTAGCTATAGTGTTCCTAATTAACTTCTTCCAAAAAGATCTTGAGGAAAAAGGAATTAAAAGCAGAAACGTTTCCTTTTATAAAAACTATTTTCTATGTATTTTTGTTATCTGTAATTAAATGTTATTTTTGAAATAGTAGCTAAAATAAATACATTTTAAAAATTCTTTTTTTGGAGGAAGAATAAAAAAATCCTATACTGAAAACTCAGGTTTCCTAAAAAAACAAAAAAACCCTAAAAAACCCAAAAAACAACTCACATTTCCCCAGAGAATTTAATGCAAGCTACCATAAACATGCCACTTTCCCTTTACCAAACTGACTCTGAAATCTGAAGAACAAAATCTTTTCTCTGTACCTCAGCGGTCCTCTGGATCTGTATGATTTAAATATGACTTCAATCTATTAAAGCACTCATTGAAAAGAGTATCTGAAAAAAATCTCCTTTGGCTCTAATCTGAGGAATACAATGTTTGTTCCCACATTAGCAGGAAAGAATAAAAATTAAAATCTGATCTGGGCAGTCATCTCATAATCATTCCAAGGCAAGAGTTCATAATGACAAAAGGGCATTTAGTCAAGGGATACTGGTTATAAGTTTCAGACTCCAAAAGTAAGTTACATTGCTTTTACAGGAAGGAGTCCTAGCAATATGAACAGTTAATGAATTCATTTTACTACCACATGTAAATCCTGAGACGTCATAATAATTTGGGTTCTAGTAACTTAACAGTTCTTAATCTGAAGTAATTAGTGAGCACTTTATTTGCATATGCTGACAAATATCTTGTTTAGAATTGCTTGTAGAACAAATGGATCGACTGTTTAAGTTAGTACTGTTATTTTAACTAAATTTATTCAATAAATATTTACTGATCTATATGTCTAGCATCATACTTGGCCTTGAAGAAATAACCTGAATAAGAAATAATCCTTGCTCTTGAGCAGTTCACACCCTCATTAGAGAGGCAGCTATGGCACATGACTTTAAGACATAACAAGTATGGTAAAGTACTGTGTGAACACTGGGGACAGAATAACTGGGCAAAAATGGTGAAATTTGACAGAGGAGGTGACTTCTGAGTTAACTTTAAAGCATGACTATATTAACTTTAAACTGCAAGTAAACAGAACAGGGCATTAAAAACAGAGAGAAAAGCATATGCAAAGATCCAAGGTCACGGAGGACCTGAAGCATTTGAGAAATAATATGAAGTATGATTATACTTTTTCATTAGAAAACATTTTCATTTTTTCATTAGAAAATGTGCTTAAATTATATGAAAAATAAATATTGCAACCTAGCCCACGTAATCCTTTGGATTTATTTGTTAAGCATTATTACTAAAATATACTCATCTAGTTAACCAACATTTATAAACATACTTACTTATAATAGTGTTCCCAGAGATTTCTGTATCTTCCTTGACCTGACATGTCAAACACTGTAAAAGACAAACTACAGAAAACAAAGCAAAACAAAACCAAACACCAAAACAAAAAAACCATGACTACATTATAAGATACTAACTCAAGGTGTTACTTTTACTTAAAAATTTAAATTGTTTTCAAAGAAACCACCCTTGAATATACAATATTCAACGTGAGCCAATTTTCAAGTACAAGTCCCATAAATTAAATTTTTTAATATAAATATGATTTTGTAATGAATAACATATAAAAAAAAGATGTTTTCCTTCTAGTGAGATTATCAGAGTTTATCTAAAGTCTAAATTCTGAAAAACAATCCAGGGGTAGTGGTGCAAATAATTTACCATCTATGGACTTCTGAAACAACAAATTTATTTTTCTAAGAGTAGAACGAATGACTAGGTCAATCTGTTATTATCACTTTTCACCCACAACTTCTTAGTCAAAAGTATAATAAAATGAATTACCTGGATGATTTGAATTTCTCTATGCTGAATCCTATGGTTGGAACTATATCTTGTGATTGAGCCTTCAAGAGAAAAGACAAATTGAGAAATCTGCAATTACCAAAGATGAATTTTTCCTCAGGTTAAAAAAAAGCATCCACATTTCCAATTCTAAAATTTGTCACTACGGAGATGACAGAATTAAGCAAAATTATAATTTTTGCAGTGGGATCACCGTGTGTGAATTCTTTACAGAAGTTTAAGGTTTACTAATTATGAATCTGTATAACGTGTATATCTTAATTCATATTTTGTGGCTTGCTGCAAGTTACCATAGCTGTAAAGTGGTTTGATGAGTCATTCTGAGTTCACATACAGGACTTCATGATCTTTCACCACATACTTATTGAGTTTACATATGCTACTGGGGACTGTTCTCATGTCTAGATGGTGAATATACATGGTCGCTGCTTTCATGGAGCTTATTACCTAGAGAAAGTAAACATCAATAACCAAGTAAACTACAAGTGAACACAATTTCAGGAAGTGGTAAGTGCAGTGAAAGGTGATTTGGAGATGGGAGGCAATGGGGGAGGAGGGTTGGAATGGGGCATGGAAAAAGGATGCTGAGAAAAAGCCTCTCTGAGGAGGTAATATTGGACCCAAGAGTGAATATCAAAAAGGAGAAAAGCTATGACTAGATCTCGGCAAAAACATTCCAGTCAAAAGAATTAGCCAGTGCAATGACCCCAAGGCAAGCAGGGACTTGCCACTCAGGAAAAGTATAAGGCCTGTATGTCTAAAATGTACTGAGTAAGGCAGAGAGCTATATGTAACAAAGAGCTGTAGAGCCTTGAAGGCCATGGTAGGGAATTCTGTGTGGAGGACAGATTACAAGGGGCAAGAGTACAGCAGGAGACCTGTTAGCAAGTCCCACAGGCAATTAAAATGCCTAGCTGACAAGTCATCAAATGCCTCCTAACACTTTCACCATCAAAAACCATTCTTCCGTTTGAATAAAAAACACCATCTACTTTCTGATAACCTATGAGTTATTCTTGACTCCTCGTTTTCTTACATTTTTTATAAACCATTCTCAAATTGGTCCTATCTCACTAACTTAGTTCAGGCCCTTAACATTTCTTGCTTTGATGTAGTACAAAAGCCTTCTAATTACTCCTAACTGTTAATGTGCCACCTTAGACTAGTTACTCAACTTCTCCAAACCTTAGTTTTCTCAAATGTGAAATCTATTATTATCTTTAACTTGTAAAGTTATCGTGAGAATTAAATGAGTTAATGAATGCAAAATACTCAACACAGTGCCTGGTCCATAGGAAATACTCAGCAACTACTCAACAAATATCATAAGTATACTTTCTTTTTTTTTTTTTTAGTGTTAAATGTTTTAAATTTTATGAATTTTAAACACATATAAAATTCAAGTATTCACTCTGGCATTTCTGTTTTAGCATCAATATACAGAAGAAATATCTCAGTGCTGTCATTTGCTTTGGTTTTGTACCTATTAATATTGAGAATGTGATTTGGTCTCTTTGTAATAAATTTCTTATTGATTTCCATTCTTCTCATTATAACAGCCACTTAACTGACCACCATTCTGGTCTCTCTTATCTTTTTTTTTTTTTAATTTTATTATGTTATGTTAATCACCATACATTACATCATTAGTTTTTGATGTAGTGTTCCATGAGTCATTGTTTGCATATAACACCCAGTGCTCCATGCAGAACGTGCCCTCTTTAATACCCATCACCAGGCTAACCCATCCCCCCACCCCCCTCTCCTCTAGAACCCTCAGTTTGTTTTTCAGAGTCCATAGTCTCTCATGGTTCGTCTCCCCCTCCGATTTCCCCTCCTTCGTTTTTCCCTTCCTGCTATCTTCTTCTTTTTTTTTTTAACATATAATGTATTATTTGTTTCAGAGGTACTATACTTTCAATGATTTCAGTCTCTTTCCAATTTTCTCCATACAGCCACAGTGTAACTTAAAAAACAACAAACAAAAAAAACCTTTAGTTCATCATGTTGCTTTTGTGTGAAAACAGGAGAAGGTAAATTGTTGCCCCACACCATTATGTTCAATTTGGTAGTCCACTTCTGGAAATTTAAAATTCAAATGAAAAGACAGAAGCCGAAAAGTCACTGGAGCTTAGTCACCTTAGTAGTAACGTAGTAGTGAAAAGGCCTCCTTAGAGATGCCTGGTTTTGCCTTTCTAAAGTTTGTTTATTCAGCTTTTCTTTCCATCCTATTGAGCTGCCTATATTCTTCCAAAAATATCTTTCTGTTTATGTTAGAATTTATTTCCTGCCATTCAGATTCCTGCTTCAGTCCTTAGGGTTTCTTCATTGCACAACAAACTTTGGAATAAAGAGTTTCCTTACTTTTGTTGTCCCAAAATATTCCATGGTTTTGATTTTTTATTTTGATCACAATCATGATAAAATCATCAGCTATTACTATTAGGAAAAAATACCAGTAATAAAGTGAGGAAATGAAACGTTTAAAGAAATCTCAGAAAATATACCTCAAAATAGTAGCCCTGTCTTCACTGAACTGTAATTAGAACATTTGCCTGGCCTCTCCGCAATCACCCAGCTTCTTCACAAACTCTTTTTGTTTCCAGAGCTTCTCTTTTATATCTTGCTGATTTACTTAACAAGGATAAAATTAATCAACTTTCTTTTCTTCCCATCACTTTTTTTTTAAGGAGGGAGAGAGAGAGAGAGAGTACATATGAGTGGGAGGAGGGGCAGAAGGAGAGGGAGAGAATCTCAAGCAAACTCCATGATGTAGTCTCACAACCCCAAGAGCATGACTGAGCCAAAATTAAGAGGCAGACACTTAACCGAGTGAGCCACATAAGCACCCCTCTTCCCGTTACTTCTAAAGTTCTCATGGAACCTAATTAGAAAGAAGAAACTCCACAAATTAATCAGGATAAAACAAGATATGTGAGCTCGTGCTTCTACTTCAAGTGGGATTTATTTTCCTCTAAAGAATTCCAAAGATTATCTCCAACATTAATCTTCTCTGCTCTGTCTAGGAACAAATACATTTGGTCATACTCTGAATTGGTCAGGGAATGGTACAAACCAAGCAAAGAGTGTAGGAATTATTACCTAAGTGGAATAGCCTATCTGAGATAGCCCAAGGATAGACTAACATCAACAAGAATAGAACAGGATTTCTAAGAGAACATCCTATTTGGTTAGTTTCATTAAGTCTGCTAAAAATTAAATCCTTGGTGCTATCAATCATCATTCCCTGCCCAAAAATGAAAATTAAAAAATTCCCCATCAGTCCATCCCAAAATACACTTACATACCAGGCAATACTATAGGTATTTAGGGTTGAATAATATCAGATCTATGCTCTTAAGTAATTTAAATTTATAATGAGGAAAAATTTAATAAATAAGCTACCAATTAAATATGCAAGATAATTTCAGATTGTTTTATTTTTTATTTTTAAGATTTTTTTTTTAAATTTATTTGATAGAGAGAGACACAGCGAGAGAGGGAACACAAGCAGGGGGAGTGGGAGAGGGAGAAGCAGGCTCCCCACTGAGGAGGGAGCCTGATGTGGGGCTCGATCCCAGTACTCTGGGATCATGACCTGAGCCGAAGGCAGACACTTAACGACTGAGCCACCTAGGCGCCCCTCAGATTGTTTTAAATAACATAAATCTGGATGATGTGGTAGTATGATAGGATTTCCGTTGGCAAACGGGGGGTAATGGAAATTGGGGAAAAAAAGGTACTTATAGGGTGCATCTCTAAGAAAATACACTTAAGACCAGATTCTTGAGTGATCAGGTTAAAATGCCTCCCCACCATTATGCATCAGTTTAGAAAACACCAGCATCCTCAATACATTGACAATAAATAAGCATTAGGATAGCTTAAAGCCAGTTTGGGTCCAAAAGTATCTAGTTATCTAGAAACTGATTTTATCCACAAAAAATAAGAGACATAACTATAAAATGAGATTTGCAAATTTTTTGCATTGTAGATTTCCATAATTCACTTAATTCATTAAAAATAATGTTTCTAATAGTGGATGTAGGCTCACAAAAGATTTCTTTGGTTCAGATAAATGGAGGAAACAAGTGTTTTATATATACCTGTGTGACAGAGGTTTTGAGGTCTTTAAGAAATTCTATTTCAAGTGGTCTTTTGGCTATAAGCACCAAATTAAAAAAAAAAAAAAAAAAAAAGCAGAGCAACTTACTGTGTTCTCAGGATCTAGAGGTCAATTGTTCTGTGGAGACAGGATAGTTGCCTAAAGATTAAGTCTCAGGAAGTGGTGTCAGAAAGTAGGTGATCCCCTTAAAATAGCCCTCTAGCAAGTCTAGGCTAGTTCCATAATTCACCAGAGATAACAGAGACAGAGATGTTGGAAAGCACTGGAAGATTAATTAAAAAACCTTAGTTATTGGCTGTGTACCCAGGTTTTCCTGGGGGCTTTCCCTGACTAATGTGGTGTTAAACAGGGTTAATATGTCACAAGACCAGTCTGAAATGGGGGTTATAGAGTATTTTAAGATCACAGATGGAGCACATGATGTCTCCTCTTCCTGCCCCAAATCTCTAGAAATGACAGAAGAAATTATGAAAAAAAAAATCCCTAAGTAGGTTAAAAAATAAAAATACATCCTTGTTCAGGGAAGAAAGCCGTTCCCATTCATATCAAAGATTATTCCTATGGTAATAACTATGTCTTGGAAGATCACTATACTGTTGGGAATGATGGAAGGAGACTGTAAATTCTTTTTTGTTTTTTGAATATTATTTCTGCCAATTTTGAGTACAGCAGACATTGGTGGACTGGTCCATTTTGTGGCTATATATATTTTTTTAACAGAAGGAGAGGTAAGGGAGGGGCAGAGGGAGAGGGAGAGAGGGAATCCCAAGCAGGCTCCACACTCAGCATGGAGCCTGACATGGAGCTCAATTCCAGGACCCTGAGATCATGACCTGAGCCGAAATCAAGAGTTGGATGCTTAACTGACTGAGCCACCTAGGCGCCCCCATTTTGTGGCTATTAATGGTGGCTCTGGTTTGAGTTATTTTGTACTTAATTGAGACTAGCTTTTTTTAAGATTTTATTTACTTATTTGAGAGACGGAGAAAAAGAGAGAGAGAGAGAGGAGGGGGAGAAGGAGAGAATCTGGAGCAGACTCCACGCTGAGCTCAGAGCCTGACACTGGGCTCAATCCCATGACCCTGAAATCATGACCTGAGCTGAAATCAAGCATCAAGACACAACCCACAGCCACCTAGGCGTCCCAAGACTAGTTTTACCAAAAAAAAAAATTTTTACCTTTGAGGCAATTCCTTGATGTGGAGAAAAATGTAAACACCTCTGACAGAATAGGCCCTTACCGGAAAAAAAATTCCTTATAATCTTCCTTACTGCTGATAGCTTTACCTACAGAAGTATAGGTCACCAGTCACTGAGTTTCTTAAGCATTAGCCCAGCCTATCTGCTGATAGCTGATCCACAGTACTGATTATGGGCCAAGGCACAATTGGGTATGGTTCTACTTTTAACATATACTCACTGTTCTCTAAGATCAATTCTGGACCCCACCCAACTGGGTAGGATGCTTTATCTCCCTCTGAAGGACTGATAAAGAAATTTCTTGTAATCACCTAGGTCAGGAGATAGACTCTAATGTATGTGGGCTTCTTTTAACCTTTTTCCCCTATCTTCACATATAGAGAAAACTTCATTAAATGATACTCCATAGTTCTCTATCTCACCTTCTCCAATTTATTTCTCTCTATGGCTAAATAATTACTCCTCTGCTCAGTTTGTGAAACAGAACTGAGCATTCTTGGTTCTGCCTCTCTCTACTCTGTCATTTGAATGCTCCATGCCTATCACAAGAATGCACTCTCATCTGATCTTAGCCATGCAATGAACCTAGAAGAGTAGGATCTGTCCCGGAGGAGGAAACCCGGAAATTTTGGGAGGCAAATCTCAATACAACAGAGTGTTAGCAACTCCTCTGAAGAGACCTAACCTTGCCCTCCAAAATTAAATAAAGGTGATATTTTTTATCTTTGCCTGACTTCAGAATGTATACCTCAGCTGGGGAACTCCTTAAAACACCTAAATTGCCTTCCAAATCCATCTTCAGTTTTTTATCCTGGCCACGTCACACTAACTCCCACCTGAAAATACACCAGCAGTTAGTTGTTCTTATGTGGTAAACTCATCTATGTAGAAGGGAATAATGACCAGAAAAAAAGAAATAATGTTTTTGTTTTTGTTTTTTTTTTGTATTCCAAAGTAATCTCCAACTAAACAGAAGTAAAACTGAAGCTGCTACAAAAGAAAACGGAGTAGTAAGGCTGCTTATTCAGCCCAACCTGAAACATTGGAGGCAACTACCATATTTAGGAGCAATATTTCCCATTTTCTAGCCATTTAGTCATTAAGAGTAACAGCTTCTTAGTTTTTGCCCTATCTTTATGCAGTCTATATTAGTCTTTCACTCTACAGTTTTCATTAATTCACTAATGGCTTTTACCTAAATAAGTGTATTTACAACTGTAAATGTTAGTTGTCTATCCAATATCCATTTTCCTCTTCTTCCATACTTACAGGACTCCTATTATTTTTGGAAGCAGCAGTATGCCCTGCTTTAAAAAAAAAAAAAAAAATCCAACTTCATTTACAGATAGGGGTAGCCAATGAGATACAAGTAAGGAATCATTATTTGATGCTTCTGGGTAAGTTCTTTAAAGAGAGCTTATTTAGCAAGAGGGCCTATTCTTTTGCCTTGTTCTTTTCTCCTCCCTGTGACTTAGAATATAGTTAACCAAGGTGACCATGTGGAGATCTTGAAGATGAAAAAAGGCACTTAGAATAGCAGAACAGGAAGATGGAAGATGCCTGGATGTCTCATGACTGACCACATAGCTGCACCACCAGCCCTGGAATACCTCCTCTGGACTTATTTAGATGACAGAAAAAGAAGCTTCTATCTTATTTAGTCCACTGTTATGTGGATTTTCTTTATATGTAGCAAAACCTAACTTTTATGTACCATGTGTTGAATGTGCTAGCTTTATATTTTTCAGTTATTAAAATTATATGTTCATATACTTATTACTTAAATGACTTAAAGTCATTCTGCTTACTACTACTGATACGCATACCACACTCCTGGGAAACTGTCTTAATTATCCATTGAACCCATAAAAATGATTCACCATTCCCTTTGTTTCTCTTGTAAAGAGGGAGCCAAAAAGAAGGCAATGATACCTAAAAGTAAACTTGGCAAATTTGTGAGGATCTTTTAAAAAAAAAGACATTTGGAAAATATTCCAGCTTAAATAATCAAGACTCACCTATACATCTACATAAAATACACTGCAAATTATGCCTGACTGACATTTATTACATTAAGATACTACAAGGTTAAAAGGATTTCGTAACATGATTATATGAAGTAATGATGGCAAACAAAATAATTCTGCATGTTAACTTTCTCTAGTAGAAAATACGTAAAGCATCTAACAAAGATACTTACATTTGAAGGTTTAAGTTTGTTAATGATTGTTGTTTTGCCGCTATTATCCAGACCAAGGCACAAAACATGAACCTCCTTCTTCTTTAAGCCAAGCAAGCCTGAAAGTCTGTCTAGCAATCCCATAATGTGATTCAAATATTTACAAACCAGCTGCAAGTTAAAAGTAAAAAAAGATATATCAATCATTACAGGCAACTTAGGTATGGAAAATATGAACATGTGCATCAAAAAAATTAATAATTTAAAGACACAATCATAAAAACCATGTCAAGTAGCTTTATATTTAGGAAACAAAGTTTAAGCTGATTAACACAAAGGAGCCTTATCTGAAATGCAGATTGGCAGCTTATAACCCTAGGCAACACAAAGAACAATGCCCTTGAAATAGCTGTATATTTCTTCTGGTAAATTACAATATTTAAAAAGAAAATGTGGTTAAACTCAGTATTGTGTAGAGTCTGCCACTTGTGATCTTGAAAATATCTGCAGCCTTTCTAGAAATCTGGAACAATGTATGGCAAAGGAGTTCATGTAGAGCCTAATGCCGAAGCTCAGAAAGTAGAAGGCAGGTCAGAAATGAGAAAAACTGAGATTTGGGCTACACTATTTGAGCCACTGGCTAAATCGTTTTCTGAAGCCAGCCCCATTGTTGTATTACCCAATAATCTGAAGGAATAACTATTAAATTAACTGTTTTTGTTTGTTTGCTTGATTATATCCAGTTTAGGTTGCATTTTCTATCAAGAGGAACAAAGAATACTAACAGATATATTTACTTTAATATATAATATACTGCTATACATATTGCTTGCTCATAACCTGCTATGAACTTTCCAAATGAAACTTTCCAAAGGTACTCCCCTTGGGTCCATCACTCCCCAAAATGTTATCATGGGAGAAGAGAGATATCCCTGTTGCCAGCCCTCAACTGCTGCAGGGACTGCTATAGGAGTAACTACCATCTGCCTAAGTCCCAAATATTTCCTATTACTCTCCTAACCATCTTTTTCAAAGTTCTCTAAATACTCATCTCATTTAATTGATTTATTCTCATCTCCATCTAAAGTTCCAGGAGCCTGTCATCCCCCAACTCCTCGAGTACTTTTTATCCCACACTATCCTAGGTAAGGCCATACCTTGAAGAATGTGAAGCTGCAGCAACTTAAATGATGAGGTTTCCAAGACAACTGCATCAAAAGGAGGCTGCATCATCGATTTTGCTTAGGCCCCTTGGGGGATCATACCGACAGAAATTTCAAAACCAAATTTCAATGATGTGCAGAAAGGAGCAAGCACGGTACCCCACCAGAGCATGGGGCCTATAAGAGAGCCACAGTTGTCTTATCCAAAGATTGGGTTTGATTTCTGGTACTCCATTTGTGCCACTTTTCTCCTTGTGTTGGAGACTCAAATCTCACTCAATCCATTCCTTTAAATCTCAGCTTAAGGAACATTTGTACAATCTACTTTAAGTTAGCCTTCTGATATCATGAAACAATTCACACAGACCATTTTAATTCAAAGTAGATTTGCTATTCTCACTTTGTTATTTATTGTACTAAACATATTGATAAAAAGACAGTATCTTACCCCTGAAGCAAAATACATTATATGTTAATTTAAAAAAAAGACAATATCTTGTTTTCCATTTTCCATACAATTTTGAACAGATTTTAAAAAAACATGACGACTTCTCACCTCATCATCCTCTGGGCATCCACTATAAAGCATCGATTGTCAAAAACGTGATACCTGAATATTCATTTTCCAAAGAATCCTGGATTGTGATTTTCCAACCCTTTTTCATGGATTATTAAAACTAATGCTTGTTAATAAAATATTTTGGGACATACAATGTAGAAGTCAGTTGTTTTAAAAGATGTAATTATAGCCTTATGCATGCATGTTTCTATTTCTTAGTAATCATACATTTCTGTAAGTTTACTTTTTCCATGTATGAAAGAAGGAAAGATAACAATTTAAGCCACTCATCATTTACTTACCATGCCCTATGTGCACAGTGGGAGATAAAGTTTTCTGTGGCTCCCTATGCCTAAAGCCATGATTCTCAACTTTGGCTGCACACTGGAATTAACTACTAAATTAGTATTTCTGGTGATGGGATTAGGGCATCCGCATTTTAAAAAGCTATACAGTGTTTCTGATGTACAGTTCCTACTGAGAACTGCTGGCTTTCAGAATAAAGTCCAAATGTTCACGCGTAGCTAATTTTAAGATCCAATGTGGCTCTGATCTACCTTTCCAGTTTCTTATCTTACTGTTTTACTGCGCACCAGCCAATCAAACTCTCTTGGTTGTTATCTGAGAAACTGCTTTCTAAAGGATTACTTGTTGCCAGAAAAGTCTTGAGGAATTAGGATATTATCCACAGCAAACAGCTTGGAAGGTAGTAAGCCGCAGATCGTGGTGGGGCAGAGAAAAACACCATGAATGGTACTTTGTAAACGTAAAAAAAAAAAAAAAAAATGTTCCTAGAGTGAATTATAGCCTACTTTTAGTACTTCAAACATTTTTATTCGGCTTTCAGTTTCTGAGGATGAAATTTCAATTACATTTCCCACACACCAAATAAAAACACAAAACTGGGCGATGATAAAACCAACCAAACTCGCCCAAACCATGAGTCTCCTGGGACCCCTAGTACTCACCGCATAAATCCTTTCCTTTTCCACTTCTTACACTAGAAACAACGGTACGGAGTAAAAACCTTAAGAAAGAGTAAAGAGCAATTCTAAAACGCGACGGGAGTGGTGTTGGTGGCGGCGGCGCTGGCTACAAACATGGGGGGGGGCGGAGATACCTGGTCTTTGAAGTTAGTTCTGCGGGCCCAGGGGCTGAAGAGGAACAGGAATGGACCACTCACTCACTCGTATACGTCTCTGGAATAAATATCGGGCGTCTCTCAGCCTTAGTCTCTATGCCTCCATTGTAGGAATCCCTGCTCCTGAGCAAAGCCGTATCTACAAGTTCGGTGAACTGGTTGCCTGCGCCTCAGCCGGAGCATCAGTGGCTGGGCAGGCGCCTAGGCGCGTGGCGTTCCCTTGGCAACCGGACGTTCTTCCGGTCCGAAGCCACGCCTCCTTGGAGGTCTTAGGAAGTAGCCTTGCTGCTCTTGTTTATGGGATTGAAGAGCTCCCGAGAATGCCAGAGGCACACCGAGGAGTATTAAAGGTGTGAAGACGGGTGGCGGGGTGAACGGCCGCCTTCCTGCGAAAAGCGGTGTTGTCTCCGATGGAGCATGATGGGAGTTTTAGGCGTGCGCAGAGCCTGGTGGGAAATGCTTGGCGTAGCGTTTGCGCGTGCGCTTCTTTCCGCCACGGTCTCTCCCAGCCTCTCGGGAGAATATCAGCAATTCCAGCACGCCGGGGTGGGCGTTCCGTGTGGATCCCAGAGGGACGTGGAACCTCTGCGTCTTTACCGGGCACGCGCGCAGCGTGTTTCAACGGCCGAAGAAGACAGCTGTGCCCTCTCTGTCAAGGCATGCGCCAGAGTTTCTCCGCTGCCTCTCCCACGGAGGCTTTCCGGTCTCTTACGGGCCTCAGACCCTGGAGTCCTGAAGTGAAACTGTTAATGTAGGTAGGGAGTGGAGATAAAACTGGTGTGAAAAGTCGGAAGTGTGACTCGGCAGAGGAAGTATGCCTGTACTCTGGCTTCTTAGCTGTCTGATCTCCTGAAGAGATTTCCGCTAGCCATAATCTGTGATTATTGTCCCCAGAATCAAATCGGTAGGTGGTCAGGAAAGGAATAGTATGAATGCTTAACGTTAACCACCTTTTAAAATTGCACTGGGATTTTATAGCAACGATGATAACTCCAGTTGAAAATATTTAGATATACTCATTTCTCCACATTTTTATAACCACGCTTTCCAAAGGACAAGACTACAGTTGGAGTAATTTTACAGATGTTTCAACCTACCTAGCCTCGCCCTTCCCCCCCCCCCCCCCCACACCACTGGGGGGTTTCATGGATGAAACCCTTACTCTTACGTTTTCGTCTATAGTTTATTTTTTGGCCATGAGTATGGAACACCCTCTCCCCACCACACACACACACACACATAAGCTAGGGTTATGTTAACTACCCTTCCTGATCTTTGGCCTATTAATTTTACCTATTAAGCGAACTAGGAGGGTGAAAAAGAGACTAGAAGAATTATATAAAATTAATGATGGGGGTGTTTATGTGGATGATTATAGGGTGCTATTTTTGTTGTTAGGTTTCCAAATTTGCAAATGTGGTTGTTTTACAATGAAAAAGAGTTAAGAGTAAACTTAACTCTTGAAAGGTTAAAACTAATAACAAAAACTCAATAGTTATATATTCCAAAATATTTACAGATGTCCTTGAAAAAAAAAAATGATATTCTTCCTAACTGTGTGGCCTTAGGCCAATTAACCCTTCTCCATGCTTTAGCTTCCTCACTTTCAAAAAATACCTATTTATTTCATCTGGTAGTTTTGAGGATTGAATAGATTTAAAAAGAATATTTTTTGGCACATAGTAGGTGTTCAGTTAATAAGTTCCTGTCTTCCTTTGTCCTGAAATTTTTAGTATATGGGTAGGATTTGACCCAATTCCTAAATATTCTGGTTCATTAACTTCTGACTGTAAATGCATTTACAGGGAGGTATTGATTCCTTTTCTTTGTGTCTGGGCATTTGTGATTCATTTTGATGAGACATGGAAGCTAATTTCCTTATAGCCTGAATATGACTTTTTTTGTCTTAGAGTTAAGCAGAAATCTTATGTTTCAGAAAACGTTAGTGTACAGATTTATTTTTTCCTGTTTGGAGTTGGTATTTTCTCCCCTTAGGTTGAGTTCTATTTTTGCTTAGCACAGAACATTTGGTGAAAACTGGAAATATGACGGGGAGATTGGATATCCAACTTTTCAGTAAATTTAGGCATATACATAATTCTTTGACAAAAAAATAGCTAAGTAAATCATCTTAGATCAGTGTAGTTGATGCAATGGCTTATCATTAGAGATTAAATAGTGAAACCCAAAGTGTACTCTATAACAGAAAATGCCAGTTTTAAAAATATGTAAAAGTTTAAAAGTGTAAATATTTCATATGGTTGAATCTGCATTTTGGTACTTTGCCAACTGAAACTCCTTTTGAGTACTGACAGGCTCAGCATAAAAATTATTCCACTTGATTTAATAAGTTAGTTTGGCTGTCTTCATTTTATCATGAGGGTGAGAAGCTTTAAAAATGGCAGTGATTTTCTGAAGGCTACTTAAGATATCCATATAAGAGAAGGAAGTTTCAGGTATTTTATAACCAGTTTTAATTTCATACTGGCTTCTGGAACTGTAGTAGAAGAATTATAAAAGAGTTAAGTCTAAGATGATGACTACAACACTATTCTGATTAACTGAGGAACTTTTTATGTATTTTCTTACCAGCAACTTTTAAAAGAATATAGAAAATCCCTGATTCATAATTTATTGCACATTTTTGGAATGAATGCTGATGGTGTAAAGCCATTTGAATAGTTGGACATTATGTATATCTTTTGGTCATCTGCAATTTATGTACAGTATTACCTCTGCAATGAACAATTTAATTTACTTAAGCTCACAAAATAGTTTGCCAATATGAAATCACTACAAAAATGTGTATCTATGTATAGTGATTTATGTGATTTTATGCCTTGACGGTAATGACATTTTGAAAAATTACAGCTATGATTTTGCATGCAGAATTATATATCTAAAGAACGTCTAGATTGAAGAGACTGAAAAATAAATTATATTAAATATTCATCAATACAACAGTACAAAAAAGTCACAGATTTAACCACCAGAACTGTAACTTTTATTTGCTAAGATATTTTAATAAACAGGCTTACTCCATCTGTAAGACCCTGGTAATGCCTCTTAGGAAATCATAGAAAAATAAAATACAATAATTAGTAATTTGTACTTTGTACAAAAATCTTATTATGTTGCTCAGCAGGTAGTTTTGCTAAACACCATATTCTTTCAGCAAATAGATAGATGACATATGTAATGCAATTAACCACAAACAATCCCTCATTGAGAGCTGAGCATTCTATAACACTATTACTTGTAAGCATGCCAGCACATGAAAATTTACATGGAACATCATAATATTACAGTAGATTTTTATAAGATGAAAACAATACCACCTTTAAGTAAGTCTGGACTACTTCACTGCTGTAGCAAAGTAGATAATAGGTAGGATTGCAGTTCAATTGTTAACACACTTTTACTGTGTTTATCTCTCTACAATCTTGTTATACAACCAGAAAAGAGAAAGAACATAGTCTGTGTAAGGAACCTGAGCGGAAGGCATATATTGAATCTCTAAATAGATACCAAAGAGAAACAGTAATAACAAAGAAAAAAAAAATACCGTGCTGCACTTCCTTATTCTCACAGATCTTTTCCCCCTTTTGTAAGAGTAGATGGGTACACTGCTAAATCCATAATTAATGATAATTAACTTTATGACAGGTTACAGAGAGATACATTTTAAAAACCATATTCATACTTATAGGAAAGAGAAATGTTTTCAGCTGCAGTTTTTCATTAGTCAAATATTGCTCTATGAGGGATTAAATGCCTCAACCTAGACAGATGTTATCTAGGTATTTTATATAAATGTACTACTAAGTATTAAACTTTTTAGTATTTGTGCTACAAAGATTTTTGTAACTTTTATTTTGAATACACTGCAACTGTCAACACCTACCACTTAATACTTGACATGGCCATTTAAATATTAAGTGTTTAGTCAAATACATATATGTACACATACATCTTTCTATTTTTGTCTATGCGAAAACAGCAAAAAAATGGAGAGCAATCTTATTCCATTATTCACAATCTAATTTTACATCAAATCCATATGCATCTATAAATTCAACACATTCAATTACATACATCCTATCCAGAAATAAAGATCCAAGCACAATTAAAAGATCACATCCTTCCAATAGGATAGGGAGGGCACAATGAACAAAACAACTATATTGTCCATGTGTTTCTCCTAAATGACAGATGGTACTGGTGTTTTTCATATGAAAACAAAACAAAATAAAAGTATTATTTTACTAAATGATTAGAGCCTGTTTGCCTTTTTTTTTTTAAATTCAGATGGGGGCTCAAAACCCTCCAAAATAGTATTTTAAGAAAACTACCAGCTTGAATATATAATACACAATTTTCAAGATTAAACTAATTTTAATAATTTTCATAGGCTTTGAATTAGAATAGCTACAAAATATTTCTGCCTTTTACTCTGTAATAGACAAAAATAAATAACAAAACATGAGACGTATTATGGCATTGAGAAGTCCTCACTTAATCTCTACATTATGGAAAAGAGAACACCGTTATTAGAGTCCTTGGAAAGCACAGAATTGTTTCAGGTCCTTCAAGTAAGATGTCTCAAAAATACTCAGTAAGAATGGCTTTAAAATATTTTATACTATATGTCTTTTTCCCGTGGTGTACAACATATACACAAATACCCACTGACTACGTGTTTATGTATACATGCGTGTGTGTGTATACACACATACATACACATATATACATATATATATAGTTCACTTTTCCCCTTTCCAACTACTTATACCTCTCTCTTCCAATCTATACTCCCTTCACACCCTGCATAATGACTTTTATGGCAATAGTAAATAGAACTACTCACATAGTAACATCTTTACCTTTCTACCACAAATCTACCAACCTATCTGCAATTCTGCCTTCCCTCCCATTGCAGTTCTATGTCTCCTCCTATCAAAAACTAACCTCCCTACTACTTATACTATGTATCCTAACCCTTCTACCTCTCAAGGCCCTTTCTATAATTATATTTTCTCTTGCATAATCATAATCAGTTTTCCCCTTTCTACCAGATCATTCTCATTAGTATATAAATATACTCTAGCATTTTCCTCTAAACACATACACACACACACACAACCAAAAATCTCTCTTGACCCCGTATCTCCCTCCAGCTACTGCCCTATTTCTTAGAGTAAAACTTCTTGAAAGAGTTGTTTATAGATACTGACTCCACCAGCTTTCCTACAATCTCCTCTTAATCCACTTCAATCAGTTTTTGACTACACTACTTCATAGAAACTGTCCTTGTCAAGGTCACCAATAACTTTCATGTGTCAAATCCAGTGGCAATTTCTTAGTTCACATCTTGGCTTCTTACAAGCATTTAATCCAGATGACCAGTTGGATTTCTTTTTTCCTCTACCTTACCTTATACTCCCTTAGTGTCCTATGTTGGCTTCCAATTCTCTGCCTAACTTCTACACATGGAAATGCCTTAGACCTCAATTGCAGCCTACTTCTCTATCTTACAGCCTTTTCTTGGGTGATCTCAAAATTTTAAACACCATTTATATGCTGATGACTTCCAAATCTTGATGTCTATCCCTGATTGCTCCTTGGAACTCTCACATACACTACTCTCCATTTGAATTTCTAACAGGCATCTCAGGCATTATGTAGCTTAAACTTAACTCTTGATTTTTCCCTTCAAACCTGCTTCTCCCCACCCCTGCTTAGTCTCTCATTCTCCAAATAATAGAATTTATTTTTGATTTTTCTTTCTTTTTCACCCCTCATACCTAATTCATTAGGAAGCCCTGGGTTCAAACATAGCCCAAATTCCCCCACTTCTATCTTTACTACTTCCACTTTAACAAAAGCCAACATTTATTTTTCTGCTTAAACTATTGTTGTAGCCTCATAATGTTCTTTCACTCCTGTCTCATTTTGCCTCTCTTCAGTTCTACTGTGTACTAAGCACACTGTTCTCTCTACCCTCAAACATTCCAAACTCCCACACATTAAATTTATCTTTCTGCCTGGAATGTTCTTGCTTCTGATCTTCTCTTGACTGGTTCCTTCATGCTTTTCAGATAACAGTTTAAATGTTACATCCTCAGAGAAAATTTATTTTACCATATAATATAAAAACCACAGTCATGCTATGTAACTTTATTGCTTTTAATTATCAACATAACATTTCTTTATTGTGTACCTTTACCACTAAAAGATCAATTCCATGAGGCAGGGACTTTTGCTTATCTTGGTCACTCTGTATTTTCAGTGCTTAGAACAGGACACGTACATGACAGTGTTCAATAAACATTAGTTAATGGAACAAATGAAATTATGGATAAATATATTTAAAGTAAATCAGTATATATGTGTATATACTAATTTTAAAATTTAGGAATTATACAATTTTGTACCAGCAAACAGAACTTCCTTTAATTTTTTTTTTCTTTTGTTTGTTATATCTGTTTCCCATAGTGTCAGAGCTCTGACTGGAGAAATCATGCCCTGTTGTTCTTCTTTATATTAAACTATAGATACCTAATTATTTCATTTAATGGTTGAGAGAAGTTGTAACTTGGGAAAAGGGAATGTTTTGCTTCCTCAAGGGGTTTTTGGAGACTCTGAAAGCAGTTTATACAAAAATGGAATGGCCTTTCACTTTTGTTTGAGGTATCCCATCCGGTGAAATTTAAAAAAATTTAATAAACAGTAAGTAGTGAAAAATAACTATAAAAATATATGTTCACTATTTTGAATACACAAAGTCCAATGTAGGATTTTCTTTTTGTATTTCCATTCATGAGAAACTAAGAGTTTGCTTTATCCAGCAGACTTTATGAGACATCTGTCCCATATTAGATTAAAAAAAAAAAAGAGAGTAACTTAAAAAATAATAACTTCTAGCCACCGTGTTTTGGCATTTGGCTTCAACTCTTTGAGAACTGGAAATTTATAAGCATTATGAGACTGAATGGAAATATGACATAAAGCAGCTGTTTTGTTTTTTTAATACTTAAAACAACTGAAAAGAGAAGGCAATCACCTTGAAAGAATATAAGCACTTTGAGATCATAGCATATAACATAAAATTAATATGCAGATACCACATTTTTTAAACATTTGAAACTATATAAAATATATATAATTGCATAAAAGCATAAATTGATTTAAAAGACTACTCTTTTAACTCAGTTCTTTTTTTCTGCATCATTTTTTTTTTTTAAGATTTTATTTATTTATTTGAGAGAGAGCACATGAGAGGGGGGAGGGTCAGAGGGAGAAGCAGACTCCCTGCCAAGCAGGGAGCCCGATGTGGGACTCGATCCAGGGACTCCAGGATCATGACCTGAGCCGAAGGCAGTTGCTTAACCAACTGAGCCACCCAGGCGCCCATTTTTTTCTGCATCTTATATAAATTTTTTACATTTAATAATATCAGAAGAAAAAACTCTTATTGAGAGTGATTCACTGACATGTATAAAATGCTTTGACAGTCCAAAATTCAATGTATTTTTTTTACAAATTCTTTTATTATATATAGGTCTTAGAAATCAAAAGAACTAGTAATATGGAAATGTTAATAATTGTGATCATTTGGTTTATTAATAAATTTAAAAAAATAAATTTCTATTTTTAATATCTTGGCAAAATTTCTTATTTTATATATCACTATATATTTTAACAAATATTAATAGACTTATTTATATTAGAGATTCCCCTCCTCAAAATGCATTTTAGTTTCAAAATTACCAGAAGAGTAATAAGACAGAATTTTTAATCACTCTTTTCTAATAGTTTTTTTTAATGTGGTAATTAATAGTTTTGACAAAAAAACTCCTTTTTGTATTACCTTTTTGTCTTTTCCTCAATTTTAATGGAAATTGGTCTGTTTCCAAGTTCTACATTAATGCTCCGCCTCTGAGTTTTAAAAAATAAGGTTATTATAGAAGGCATAATATAACCAACATTTTAAGAAATGTTAAGAAACTATTAAAATCAAAATTAAGCTGTCAAAGTTTGTACTGAATACAAAATTAAACCCAAGTATAGTTTATGAAAAATGTCCATAGACATTTATATCCTGTAGTTATTCAGATTTTCAAAGACACAACCTAAGATGGGATGTGATTAAGAAAATAATTAATAATGTATCAGAAATAAAGCACATATAGTAATCTTTAAAATCAAATGTTACACATTCATATTTGTTAGGACTGCTCAAATATTATGCCCCACAAAAAAATGAAAAATGCTCCCATTTTACTTTTTTTTTTCTCTTGGAGGCCTAAAAAAACCCCCAAATTATGTCAAAACTCTATATTTGGAAGAATAAGATGAGATTTTTGCATAGTATAGATATATTAATACAATTTTCTTTGAATGCATATGACATGGGAAGAAACATCACACTAAAGCAAATTAAAAACTTCAATGATAAACATTTACGCACATTAAACCTTATTTTTCAAGCAATGCAGGAATTTTAAAAATCCCCAATCATTGTTTATTGTCATATTGTCTATGAAATTCAGTACTGTTTTAAAGGTACTTTTAAAGATAGTGAAATAATAGCTCTAGATAAAATACCAATGAATATTCAAATAAGTTAGATTTAACAATGCTCACATGAATCACATGGACAGAAAAAATAGCTCATTCAGTCATAAGTTTGTTAGCAAATGAGTAGCCATGGATTTTGTCACAGAGCTTCTAAAGACAACAATTTTAAGCAGATTTATTTCAAAGATAAAAATATGTGGCAATAAGTAAAGCATGTACAGTCAAAGAAAAATTGTATTACAACTTAAATAATGATATTACTGGGTAAATAATTCTAAAGAGAGCAAAAGTTACTACTTTGCATGAGAAATGAGCTAACAGAATGAATTATATTCAAGCTTCTGAGTGAAGATGTGTTTAATGAAAATTTAACAAGCAATTTCTAGCTAAATGCTTACATTTCATTCTACAAATTACTAAATGTAGAAGAGAGATTTAATTTATTATAAAGGCAATAGAAGAGGACATTTTAAATTAGGTAAAAATCTTGTAAGTGCATTGTTTACTCATCTTTATGATTTAGCACTATTCACTCCATCTATCATGATTTCAAACAGTTAAATGATATTTTGTCTTTCTAGAACACAGGCAAATGAAGACTGTTCTGAGGATAATGATCTATAAATGGGGCAAAACTCATGGAAATATTTGCATCAATATTGCTTGCATGTAAGCTCATATTTAAGTTATGAAAACAGGACATCTATTTTCAAAGTTAATGCCTAAAAATAAAATTTGGATATATGAAAAATGAAGGTTCTCATACCTTGAATTTTTCTTTATGATAATATATCATTTTGGAATAAAGACAGTTTTCCCTTCAATGAGGGCTAATGAGCTAGAGACTGGGCTAACTAAATAGGAATCCTGAAGTAGGCTGTTCTTTCATTATTTTGTAGAACACTCTAAAGTTATATCTCAGTTTTTCTGATTTATTATTTGAGTTGATAACTTATTATCTTAACCAAAAGTGAGTTTATTGTAACAAAATAGATATCCAGAGGTTAAAAATAATGGAGAACATGGGTAAGGAAAGAGCTTTACTTGAGAGAAGATTTTTCACTGAGTTTGATACCTTTCTAATTTGCAACTCCCAGGAAATTATGTTGTTAATCTGTACTTCATTTTCTAATCGAAAGTCAGAACCACTTCTTTATATTACATTTAAGAGCTCTTTCATCCTCATCTGTCAGGTAATTTTTCTGTAATGCCTTTGGATGAATTAGGTATGTATATAATTAGGTATGTCTAAGGATAGTGGAATTCTTCTTTGAGATTTTTCCTTTTAAATGAAACAAAAGTTCTCTTAATGATGTAGAGATCTGGTACTGTAGTTAACCAGTATGGAAACTCAAGTGAGAACCTTTCTTTGTTTTGTTTAGAAAAAAACTACTTTCAATGGTAAAGTGCAAAAATATAACACAACGGAGGTGACTTGGTATCATTAAGAGATACACAAAACTTTGTATTTGCCAGATTTTTTTTAAAAGATGAAGTTTATATTCTTTTAATAGTGCTTTGCTACCCTTAGTAAATGAAGTTTTCTTCATATTATTTTTTGTTTCATTTTTAAAATTAATTTTGAATCAACACTGATAAACTAAAGGTAGACTTTCAAATCTATTTTAAAATCCTTAAAAAGCAAATGCCAACCAACCAATTTTTGTTTCGAATCAAAAACAAAGAACCCAGGGTGCCTGGGTGGCTCGGTTGGTTAAGCGACTGCCTTTGGCTCAGGTCATGATCCTGGAGTCCCGCGATCGAGTCCCGCATCGGGCTCCCTGCTCGGCAGGGAGTCTGCTTCTCCCTCTGACCCTCCTCCCTCTCATGCTCTCTGTCTCTCATTCTCTCTCTCTCAAATAAATAAATAAAATCTTTAAAAACAAAACAAAACAAAGAACCCAAATCTTTTTTTTTTTTTTTAAAGTAGGCTCCATGCCTAACATGGAGCCCAACATGGGGTTTGAACTCACGACCTGAGATCAAGACCTGAGCTAAGATCAAGAGTCGGACACTTAACCGACTGAGCCACCCAGGTGCCCCCCACGTTTTTCAATTAAGATGTAAACATCCTTTTTTATACATTTATATAAATCCATCACTAATGTGAAATTCAAATCTAATTATTAGTCAGAAGAAAGAGGATTAAAGTTATATTTTGATGACCTGTATCTTCTGGATCTGTTGACCTTTTTTCCCTGGAAATGTCACACCCCCTATAACATACAAAATTTATTTTTATCCTGTGAAATCTTTGAAATATCTGCCTAATATTTTGTTTTTTAAGGAAACAGTAAGAGGAAGAGGGGTATTTATGTCTCTGCAACTTAAGATTTTTCCTTTCCTTTATTTCATTTAGTAATATGTTAGATCTAGGCATGAGTAATCATCTCTTTCCCTTGTTAAATGTATCATGTTTGAAAGAATTTTATGCAGCTATTGCAGGTTCATAATTATTAGTACGTTTACTAAAACCAGTGAATTGGCTTGGGCAAGAGATTATTCCAGAGTTGTTTTGAAAAAAGGCTGATGTTTTCTAATTGGAGGCACCTTTGAGGTAGTGAATCTACACATGAACTGAAAAGTTTGCCACTGGACAGGAAAAATCTGTGATTCCTAAGGAGATTGTCTTAGGAGAATCCTGCAAGCGTGCTCCTTTCTGCTAGGGGAAGTGTGGGGTGTTGTATGAGAATTTGAGGTACAAAATAAATTTCTCTCCATAAAGATTGCAAACCCAATCCACACTGGACAAGGCTTTATTAATTTATTTAATATATTTTTGTTCTATGGAAAGAGCTGGCCCTTAGTGACTTGGCAATCACAGCAAGCAAGCATAGCAAATAGGCTCCAACCTCTAAGTTTTAAGCTTGAGAGTTGTTTTGAAGGTAAGGACAGTACAGCCAAACTCATCTTTGCCATAAAAATCTTATGTGTGTAGGAGACACTTCATAGATATTTGTTAAATTGAACTAAATAAAGTTTATACTGTCTTTACTGAACATTATAAAGATTGAAAGTTGCTGAAAATGTTAAGCATAAAAACCGACGTTAGGTGACTCCAGTGCCTGGTGTCCTAATGAAAGAATAACATCAATTTGACTCAGTGTACTCATCTACCTTTTGGAGTCTCCATATAAAAAGCATCAAAATATTTTCGGATTGAACATGAAGTGATATGAGTCTTTTCTACTAAATGGAATCTGAGCTTGGAAAAGTTAAGGTGATAATATTAAAAGATGTGATATATTTGCTTCTAGTCTCTGTTACATAAACACATGTACACCAACTGTGAACTGATAACAGTTTTTGATTCTTAAAATACAAAATTTTTAAATTAATAATAAATTTCCTTATCTGAAGCTATAGAAAAGGATCATCATCATCCATTTTGAAATTACTTTCCAAAGCACTTAATTTCCAGTTAATAAAAACCAAAGTACATTCCCTCTCTGTGAGTGCAAATGCTCCCATTTATGTGGTGGGACCCAAAATACTAATGTATGACTTCTGCAACATTCCCTTCTTCCCTCCATCTTTAGCCTCTTCTAAGGAGAGTAGTAAGATCTTTTTTGGATTTTCTGTGCTTTCTTTTGCTGATAAGGATCAGGGTGGAGTGGTAGAAGCTGAGAAAGGAAAAGAGATGGGATGGAGGAATAAAGAGAGAAGAACAGAGGGGGTTGAGGAAGGAAATTTTAGAAAATTTAATGAAGGAACAGAAAAAAGAAACCTAATGTTGGTGAAAATTTTGGGATAATGATTTATAAAGTAGAAATTTGGTAGGGAAAGATATAAAAAATGGATTTTTTAAGCAATGTGGTTGAGATTAATTCTTCACCACCTCTTCAGAAGAACTTCTGTAAAGACTTTGCTTTTCAAGAATTGAATTTCGATTTGTTTTCCCTTTGAGGGCTAAGATAGGTCTTAGAACTGTAGTTAAAAGGCTGTTAAAAAAAAAAAGCTGTTTTATTTGGTGATAGCTGGGTAGATTTTAAAGAGTAATGCAGAGTATTAAAGTATACAAATCTTTTTCTATTATGGCATGCGTAACTTTTTTTTTTTTAAAGATTTTATCTATTCATTTGAGACACGGAGATACAGAGAGAGAAGAGAGAAAGCATGAGCAGGGAGAGAGGCAGAGGCAGAGGGAGAAGCAGGCTCCTCGCTGAGCCAGGAGCCCGATGTGGGGCTCGATCCCAGGACCCTGGGATCATGACCTGAGCCGAAGGCAGATGCTTAACCATCTGAGCCACCCAGGCGCCCCAATGGCATGCGTAACTTATTTATCAACGGCTATAAGATAACTCAGTGCAAAAGTGCTGTAATTTTTTATTCCTGTTAAGCCAAGAGCTTTGCAATTTCTGATTGCTTTTTTAATGATTTACATACCTAATCTCTCTTCTTGATTGTGCATTGTTTTTACATTTTTTTCCCAAATATGCCTTATACTATGGGATAATGAGTTGATTATAGACTGGAAACTGGCCACCCAGGAAATAAAATGAAAATGGTTTCTTCAACTGTCTTATCTACAAAATCCAAAAAGCTCCTCAGTAGTATAGATTAGAAAATTTAAAATAAAGCAGGTACATGAATGTATATGCATATTGAAGTTATCAAAAATCATTACTGAAGGCTGTGATTTATGTAAGTTACTAATTTTCTTTCTATAATTAAGTTCTATACTTATGCATATTAAACAGTTTTAATTACTAAATATGTGTACTAGTAAATCTCAAAATATTTCATGTGAAATTTCCAAATAAATTTGGCAATTTAACTGTTAATATTCCTGGATCTTATAACATCCTTGGGATCAGGGATCTGTGGTTGGTAGGTGATTAAGAAATAGATATCCTTAATTTTTTAATGTTTCTGTTTAATCATGCACAAATATTTCAGCCATGTGTGAACGCAACATTTCTGACCATGATGAGGTTCAAAATCACACGTAAGATTATCATGCTTACAGTTCTGAAAAATATAAATGTAATTCTAAAGAAATTTTAAAGAGCATTTGGGGTAAGAGATGAAGGGGAAAGGCAGTTTTATAATACTAGAGGAAGATGTTAGGGAAGAAAAAAAGAAATATAAATTAATCAGTTATAGAAAAAGATCTCTGTACTTTTTTAAGAAAAAAATTCTTAACAGTGAACTTTAATCTTGCACGTACTGAATGCCCATCTCATAGAAGTTTAAATACTTTATAGAATTTATTTCATCAAAGTATACAGATGTTAGTGACAGAGTCCTATGGAAGACCGTAATTATTCTATTCCTTATTTTTCTAAATACTTTTTTGTTGTATTATAAAAATAAATATATGATTAATAAATTTAATCTGTTTTACATCTGTTCTTATTTAATATATATTTGAAGACAGGTAAGTATGGAAATTTTGTATTTCCTCTACATGTATCCAGGTTTGTGTAAATGTATCAAGCAAACAGCAGATAGTGTATGAGTGATGCATGACCATGCATGTGGTGCCTAGAAAATGTTGCTAGCTATTTCTGACACACTTACTTAAAAAGTGATAAATTTCTCACCTTTTTCTTTTTTAGTATACTTTAAGGAATACTTAAAAGACTCGTCCTTCTAGCTCAATACAATTTTTTTTTGAAATGAGAAAAATTAAGCTGTGGTAGACAAAAATCAGGAGATAAATCAGCAAAAGAATGTATGTAGAAGGGTCTAGTCTAATGGGACAATCAACAAATCTTAAAAGAATAAAAGTGAGTCTCCTTTAATACAAGACAGCTGCTATTACCAAAAATTTAGGTAGGAACTGGAGAAGTGGGTTGGGCACCTTTATGTCTTGGATCAAAGAAAAACTGATTTATTAAATAATGATCTTTAGACAACTTGCTCTTTTTAAAATCTCTCTTTCTCAACACATCCTCCCTACTCTTCCAAACCCAGCACAAGAGCCATTCTATACTTTTACAGACGACAGCTGATTTTACAATTGAACTTACTCGTAAAGCAGCACTGTTTTGATAAATTGACTCAGCTTAATTCACTGAAAAATATATTTGCCTTTTTTTGCAGCCTCTGAGACAATTATGACAACACATTTTAGCTGTGTTCACATTTTTACGTTATTGTGTTATGGGCCCAGTTGATACACAATTTATATATATATATATGCTCATGTGTTAGGTCTGTTCATATCCTCTTTGGAACATGCAGTGGCATACTTGTCTCTTGAAAGGTTTGGAAAACAGCTCAGCATGTTCATGTAACTTATTTTTTAGGAACAAAATATAAAGATTCTTAAACTTGCAAAATGCACCAATATCAGACAGTCAGTTAGGTGTGTTTATTTTTTGCGGCACCATATAGCTATCATAAAATTGTGTTTAAATTAAATTAATTACTCTTTTTACATTAAATCTAAGGCGATAATCTTAGATCTTTTATTCAAAGCAATTCTACTGAAAATAACTAATTTTCTCAGTGCTTTGATAACTGCTTTTGGAAACTTGTGAAAGTGAACCAAGGGAATAGACATGGTTTTTATTTCGTGCTTCACTCAATGTAAGCCTTTAGAACACTGGATCCACTCTTGGTCTTTCTGTGGTGATCTTCATAAGGTAGGAGAGAAATATACTATAGTTAGTAAAACTTAGAAGGGAAAAGCCTCTAAACTACCACTTACTATGAAATATGTAGGACACTATAAAGTTACTTTAAAAAAATAGACAAACCCAGCCTTAGAAGATTGAAAAGCACAGTATGTTTCTCCCTTTCCCTCCCTGATAACCCCCTTCTTAGGTGCAGTCACACCTGACAAGAATTCAACAAATGACATCATTGGTTATTTCTGCAAATAATTCTAACAACACCAGGCATCAACAGTTAAATAAAGTAACAATATGATCCATAGAGTTGAATATAATTAAAAATATTCATGTCAGTTTGGAAGCTACTTGATCACAAAACATGAAAGAAAGGTCAACTATTTCTTTTTCATCTACCATCAAACTTTCTAAATACATCATTAAGGAAGCCGCATGTGGGCAAATTCCTTTGGGTTAAATTCGTGAACACTTCGCAAATACTGTTGTACAAAGTTACAAATCCATGCTGAGTTATTTACCATTGTGTAGTGATAATCTGCAGTGGGCCGGGGTTTTATTTGCAGGTTATTCAGAGGAGCTATGAGGCATAATTTTAAAATCCAGGTTGGAAGCATAAACAAAAGGTGCGTGCCCGTAGTCTGAACAGGAGACTGCAGTTTGTGAAGTGATTTTTGGAGAATCAGAAGAAAGGGTAGTAGAGAGGATATCTTTCATTTTAGAAATGCTGAGGCACAAAACACAAGTGCTTGTAGTACTTTCATACATGAAATCCTTTCTCCTGTATGTGCATCATGTGTAAACGTAAAGTCTGTATACTGCTGACTATCCGTCTCTGGTGTCCAATGAGTAGGACTCCAATTCTTCTAATATCACTGTGAGAGAGAGAAAAAGAGATAGAGTTGGGGGTGGGGGGAGAAACATTTAGATCTGGTAAGTATAGGAGATAGGAAATGAAGATTTACATAAGGTAAGTATGTACCATGTCAGATTTGCTTTATGAATTTAACAAAAATTGTATAGCTGGTAAAATGAGAGTTTAAGCAGAGATATAAGTGAACATCAAGACTTTGTTACATTTTTCTTCTCCCTGGTGCCAGATAATGTATCAAGTCTACCTCAAATTTAAGGATACAAAGAAAAATTTCAAATTCAGGTACCAACATAATGTTCAGACATTCCATAGACCTAAAGGGTATACAATTTTTAAAAAGACTTATTTATTTTAGAGAGACAGAGAGAGAAAGAGAGAGGAGGGGCAGAAGGAGAGGGAGAGAATCTCAAGCAGACTCCCTGTTGAGCACAGAGCCCGCCGTGGGGCTCAATCTCACAACCCTGAGATCATGACCTGAGCCAAAATCAAGAGCTAGATGCTTAACCAACTAAGCCACCTAGGTACCCCAGGTATACAATTTAGATAATGATATAACTTTTCAACAGTATTAGCAAAATAATAGAAGGTATAATGTGGACCTATGGTCATTCAATAATCTGAAAAAAATGCCGTTGTATTATGTTGAACTATATGAAATTGCCATCACTATTTCAAAATAATGGGAATTTCATATGATTCAACCAACTAGTTTTAGTATCTACCTTTTAAGCACATGTTGAACATTTTACTGCACCCAGGCAAGGAATAATTCTTGGGACAATGGAAAAATGTCCAACTTTAATAATATAGGGAAAGAGTTCTGAAATTACATGATGATAATGTATGATTACAATTATTACATTTGATGAAAGTAATAGGAATTGATTATGCAAGATTAGTATATGTGAGTCATAAGTAATTTGCCTAGGTAAACTGTGCTGATGTAAAAAGTCTAGGATGTGAATGAGAGTAATATGCATTTCAGAAAGCATTAACAACTTTTTAAAACAGGTATTTGAATTAAACATATTCTTCCAAAGGAAAATAGTTAAAGTGTAATGTCCAATTTCCACTAGAATGATAATCAGAAATGGTGAGGAAAGATGTGGAAATGCCATACTAGCGTTAGGAAATGTAGTTGAATCATGGTGTTCTTGATCCAGTATTTGAATTTGTAACCTCCTGAGTGGACTGCTAAACACAATAATAAACCTAGGACTACTTACTCAATGTTCATTCTTGAAATTAGGTCAAAAGTCGTAAACCCTGCTGCCATGAAGTTATTCTTATATTGCCCCATCTTTATAGAATCCAGCCAGTCACCGACTGTGACAAACAGAGGATATTCCGGAACTTCACAAGGGGATTCTGGCATTCTACAAGAAAAAACCCATGGAGACCATTTAAAAGTCAGATAAAGCAAAAAATACCCAACTTCCTTTTTTTTTTCCTTTTACAATATCCTTACCTCTAATGTTTTCATACTCCATTAAAAAAAAATCTCTAATTTTTCCATTATATTCAAATCAGCTGCTTTTATCTGGTCAGTTTCACTTATCAGTTTACCTTTTTTCTGCTTTTTGCCACTAATTGGGTTTTATACTAGATATATCTTGAGAAAACCCACATCTTGCAAACTGCTGTTTACTTTTTCCTCTTGCATAAAACTGTGTTTTCAAACCTGAGGAATAGCCCAGTCCTAACCCCCAAAGGACGGTAAGTAGCCACAGGCTCTTTACTCTTAGACTTTCTAACCTGCCACTGAATCCTTACCCTTTTGCCTTTTTTATATTTGCTATGATAGTCCCCTCTCCTTTTCACAGAGAATTAACTGGTCAAGCCTCTATTTATTTATTCTCAAACATTCAACAAGAATTTATTATTTATTAAAAAATAATTTCTGCTGTTACAGACAGCCCAAAGCACAGATATTAATATGACATTAAACAAAGCAAAATCAATGCAAGTTTGGGTTAACAAGAAAAAGGAACCCAGCGTTGATGGATCTTAAAGTGAGTGATACAGACATCTGTATTTTTGTTCCTAATATCTAATGCAAAGGGCATTGCAGTTGGGGATATTTTTTGTAGTTTTTTTTTTTTTTTTGAGAGGGCTGGGGTAGGGGAGAGAGGGGCAGAAGGAAAGAGAGAATCCTAAGCAGATTCCACGCCCAGCACAGAGCATGATGTGGGACTCGATCTCACAACCCTGAGATCATGACCTGAGCTGAAATCAAGAGTCAGACACTTAACCAACTGAGCCACCCAGGAGCCCCATATTTTTGTACTTTTAATATAAAAATAATATAAAGGTATTATTTTGGAAAGGCTAGCAGGTGTGTGTGTATTCATTACAAATACATACATATATATGTATGTGTGTATATGTACATATATATATATATATACAGAATAGTTTTATGTAAGTTAAAGACAGAATAAACATGGAAGTAACCTTAGAAGTTATAGTAAAATTAAGTAAGAATTGTGTATTTAACTGATTCTGGCAATAAATTATATTATTCTCCTTATAGAGATATATGAAAATTGTTAAAAATATTTTATATGGTTTTACAAAATACCTGGTAGTAAAAGTGCTTTTATAAGCATGTTATTAGCCCTCTGGGGTAATAAATACATCATTGAAAAATTATTAGGTCTAGAGTTTATATTAAATAGTAGAGCAGTAACCTTTTTTGTTCAGTATTTGAGTCAAATCTATTTTCTTTTTTTTTTTTTCAAGATTTTATTTATTTGACAGAGAGAGATACAGCGAGAGAGGGAACACAAGCAGCGGGAGTGGGAGAGGGAGAAGCAGGCTTCCCGCGGAGCAGGGAGTCCGATGCGGGGCTCAATCCCAGGACCCTGGGATCATGACCCGAGCCGAAGGCAGACGCTTAATGACTGAGCCACCCAGGTGCTCCCTAATCTATTTTCTAAGTAATGAAAAATATTCCCATTAGAAGTGAATCATTGAATTATTTTTATTAGAATATTGAAGATTAATCCAAATTTCATTTAATTTGTTTTTAATTTTTTATAAAATTAAAGAATGGAAGAAGCCATAGAGACTTAACTAGATTCATAGTTTTAACATTCATATTTGGAATGCTTCAACATAATAGTATTTACCATTCATATTTGAACTATTTCAGCTTTAACTAGAAACCAATAGTGTATGAAAACATATGATGAAACCACATGAAATAAAAATTCCTCTGTTATGAAGCAGGATGGAGTATGCATGCTATATAACTCTGGTATTGTTCTGTTAAAAACATATGAGAATGGGAGTTAGGCTGTAAGGTTAGTGGATAAGGTAAAACATAAAAATCTCTAATAATCAAAATTACCCATAAAAATCCTTTAAATTACCCTTAAATCACCTGGCCCTGGGTCTTTAGAAACACAAAAGTCAGAGACATTCAGTGGCCATACAACTTGTACACTGCGCAACTCTTGAAGACTCTGAAAGGGACCCCTTGGAATTTTCAGGACAGAGTCCCCACTAAAGGCCTCGAGTTCATGTCTTTGGTTTTTCTTTGATTGCTACATTGACTTCCCTTTTTCTAAACTGGGGTCTAGTTGAAGATGGAGATGAAGGTGAAGAGAGATAATGAGGAAAAAATAGGGTTTTTTTTGCTTTTAATATATAATTCAAATTTACATAAATTATATGCATGTATCTTGTGACTACATAGTGGTCCATATTGAGTCTGGTAATCCTTAACAGTGGCTTGAATCCTTTTTACTAGTACTCAATTCTGTTACTATATTTCCAATTTGGGAGGCTGTTAAAAGCTACATGCTCTTTTCTTGTACAATAAATTGCAATGCTATTTTGATTGTGGGCTGATTCATTCAAATTAATCATCAGACTGATTGATGATTTGACCCTAACAAAGATTAGTTATGTCCAAAGGTTGAAAACCTATCATAAATACTTTATTATTGCTATATTTGTTGTTTCCTAGAGATGTTCACGTCAATAAGTATTATAAAATAAGCAAAATCTCACATAAAATACAAAAAAATAAAGGAATCCACTGCAAACAGAGTTAAATAGGATTCTTAATTAGAGCATTTCTCCAAGTCTTCACTATTCTAATGTACAATGTGAACATACAAGAGGATTAGCAATAGCTTCTACATTATTTTTCTAAATTATCTGAGCAGTTTCTATAAAACAACTCTATGGTCAACTAATCTTCGACAAGGCAGGAAAGAATGTCCAACGGAAAAAAGACAGTTTCTTCAACAAATGGTGTTGGGAAAATTGGACAGCCACATGCAGAAGAATGAAACTGGACCATTTCCTTACACCACACACAAAAATAGACTCCAAATGGTGGAAAGACCTAAATGTGAGACAGGAGTCCATCAAAATCCTAAAGGAGAACACAGGCAGCAACCTCTTTGACCTCAGCCACAGCAACTTCTTCAGAGGAACATCGCCAAAGGCAAGGGAAGCAAGGGCAAAAATGAATTATTGGGACTTGATCAAGATAAAAAGCTTTTGCACAGCAAAGGAAACTGTCAAGAAAACCAAAAGACAATGGAGAGAATGGCAGAAGATATTTGCAAATGACATATCAGATAAAGGGCTAGTATCTAAAATCTATAAAGAACTTATCAAACTCAACACCCAAAGAACAAATGATCCAATCAAGAAATGGGCAGAAGACATGAACAGACATTTTTCCAAAGAAGACACCAAATGGCCAATAGACCCATGAAAAAGTGCTCAACATTGCTCGGCACCAGGGAAATCCAAATCAAAACCTCAATGAGATACCACCTACCACCAGTCAGAATTTCTAAAATTAACAAGTCAGGAAATGACAGATGTTGGGAGGGATGCGGAGAAAGGGGAACCCTCCTACACTGTTGGTGGGAATGCAAGCTGGTGCAGCCACTCCGGAAAACAGTATGGAGGTTCCTCAAAAAGTTGAAAATAGAGCTACCATATGACCCAGCAATTGCACTACTGGGTATTTACCCCCAAAATATAAATGTATTTGAAGGGGCACGTGCACCCCAATGTTTATAGCAGCCATGTCCACAATAGCCAAACTATGGAAAGAGCCAAGATGTCCATTGACAGATGAATGGATAAAGAAGATGTATATAGGGGCGCCTGGGTGGCTCAGTTGGTTAAGCGACTGCCTTCGGCTCAGGTCATGATCCCAGGGTCCCGGGATCGAGTCCCGCATCGGGCTCCCTGCTCGGCAGGGAGTCTGCTTCTCCCTCTGACCCTCCCCCCTCTCATGCTCTCTCTCTCTCATTCTCTCTCTCAAATAAATAAATAAAATCTTTAAAAAAAAAAAAAAAGAAGATGTATGCACACACACACACACACAATGGAATATTATGCAGCCACCAAAAGGATGAAATCTTGCCATTTGCAATGATGTGGATGGAACTAGAGGGTATTATGCTGAGTGAAATAAGTCAATCAGAGAAAGACATGTATCATATGATCTCACTGAGATGAGGAGTTCTTGATCTCACTGAGATGAGGAATTCTTAACCTCAGGAAACAAACTGAGTTGCTGGAGTGCTGGGGGGTGGGAGGGATGGGGTGGCTGGGTGATAGACACTGGGGAGAGTATGTGCTATGGTGAGTGCTGTGAATTGTGTAAGACTGTTGAATCACAGACCTGTACCTCTGAAACAAATAATATATTAATGTTAAAAAAAAAAAAAAAGAAGATAGCAGGAAGGGAAAAATGAAGGGGGGGAAATCGGAGGGGGAGACGAACCATGAGTAACTATGGACTCTGAGAAATAAACTGAGGGTTCTGGAGGGAAGAGGGTGGGGGGATGGGTTAGCCTGGTGATGGGTATTAAGGAGGGCATGTATTGAATGGAGCACTCGGTGTTATATGCAAACAATGAATCATGGAACACTACATCAAAAACTAATGATGTAATGTATGGTGATTAACATAACATAATAAAATTAAAAAAAAAACATAGTTTAAGAAATACTGCTGTAGTAAATTCACTAAGTTAAAATATCAAAATGACCAGGGTACCCTTATTGCTTTATTAACACAAAGCCACACATGCTGGAAAACTGAATGTCCTATTTTTAAAAAAGCTGGCTCCCATATCTTTAATTACTTGTCAAAGAAGTTTGTTGAGACTGAAAAAGATTAAAAGAATGTATTCAAGTGACTTTCCCTTCATACTCCTATGCCATACTTGAGGCACAGACAGTGTCAGATGACTTCCACTTTCCTCTCCTGAGATAACTCTGGAATAACTCTCGAGCTTTCACAATTTCATATAATCGGTGAGTGGAAATGTAATTTGCTAATTTGTGTCCTTAGTATAGAAAGGTCATGGAAGGACATTCTGTGTATACTAAATGACTTAACTGGCCTATTTCTCTGCTGAAAAGCATTCGCTATTTGCTCCCAGAATGTTTCAATACCATAATTCCCTTTCTCTCCACACATCTTTAATAATCTAGTTACTCTTTGGCCTTTCTATGACTGCATTGGCAGTTGATTTAGTAAGGTCAGGGTCCCTTCATTGTTCATAGCCACTGGGCAATAACTTTTCTTTCACCTTATCTTGTAACGAAGTTGAAAAATGCTGCTATTTTCTGGCTTCCAGGGCTGGGTACCATCACCCTCACATGAATTATCTGGAATATTACCTAATAAACAATAAATGCCCTTTCTTATCAACCATGTACAATGATAAATGCAGTCTGCTATTTGCTGAGCACATAGAAATTTCTATTTGGTGATTAGTGGGAGCTGCCCACCTGAGAAATGTCTTTACAGCAAAATCTGCAGCTCACATTGAAAAAAGTACATATGGTAGAACAGAAGGTCAAGGGTCTACTACTTTCCTCAGAAAAATGAGGAAGGGGTAAAGTTAGGAAATTCTAAATGTATAAATTATGGTCAAGAGGGCTGGAGTATAGGTAGAATAGGTAATGACACAGTTTAAGGTTCAATAAATATATACTTGTAATACATCTAATTACGTAAAAATGAGTAGCAATGATAGAGCCAATACTTTTTTACTCTAATGAGCCCTTTGAGTTCACAATTGTACTAGTCTTTTTCTTTTTTTGGATTCATTAATTTATTTTAGAGAGAGAGCATGCCTGCAGGGGAGGAGCAGAGAGAGAGGCTCCAGCAGACTCTCTGCTGAGTGCTGAGCCCTATGTGGGGCTTGATCCCAGGACCCTGAGATCATGACCTGAGCTGAAACCAAGAGTCGGACGCTTAACTGACTGAGCCACCCAGCTGCCCCAATACTAGTCTTTTAATTTAGAAAGTTCTTATATAGGTAAGCAATAGATACCAAAACTTCCAGGAAAAAGCAAGAAGGTTTTATCCTCAAAAGTTTTCCATGTTTTATATTTATCATGCAAATATATAATAATACATTTATTAAAAATGATTCAAGAAAGGTTATATTTTGAGATACACTATTGCAAAGTAAGATCCCGTTTTAATATGAAGCCATCACATGCTTTTTTTTTTTTAAGATTTTATTTATTTATTTGAGAGAGAGAGAATGAGAGACAGAGAGCAGGAGAGGGAGGAGGGTCAGAGGGAGAAGCAGACTCCCTGCTGAGCAGGGAGCCCGATGTGGGACTCGATCCCGGGACTCCAGGATCATGACCTGAGCCGAAGGCAGTTGCTTAACCAACTGAGCCACCCAGGCGCCCGAAGCCATCACATGCTTAAAGGCTTTTCTCTTATTACGACTCTAACTTAACTTCCCCCCCACCCACAGCTCTTACATTTATATATGGTTAGCAGAACTGCACAGATTAGGTCCATTCTATTTTACATTGCCTATATTTCAGTTATTTATTAATACTTTGCATGTTTTAGTAGTTTTCATAACTATTAATCAAATGAGTGTATAATGTTCTACATATTGATGCTTAATAATTTTAATTTCCTGAAGTTGGGCTCCTAGGTGGCTAGCAACATTCTTTTATTACAGATGACTATGCAATCTTATAGCATGTATCTTTTTGCTTCAGTTGAATTACTTCTTTGGGAAAAATCCATAAGACAGAAGAATTTTTTTAAAAGAGTAAGTTAAAATTCCCTGATGGCAAGGACCATGTCTCACATATCTTTCTATTTTCTGTGGGCCTTAGCACAATGCTGAAAGTATTATAGGAATTTATTAAATAAGTGATGATTTAGACTTAAATATTCTCTATAGAAAAGTTTGGTCCATGACATAATGGCTGACTCATGATGAAAGATCTAGTTTCATTTAGTTCCCTTGAATTGAAGAGTAAGTACCTATTGATGGTGTTTGCTTATTCCTGCCTTTGTAGGTTTCAGAGTGGAGAGAGAGGCAGTTATAGGTGGCGTGAGGTAGCCCAGGATGAAGGGACCTAGAACCACAGCAGCAGTATTCAACTTATTCAATATCACTGCTTTTACATGCGTTTCTGATCTCATAATTCAGGGATTACACGTCACACTATTTAGTTAATCCATAAATAACATACAAACTGTCTACCTAAACTTTGAAGGAAGAATTTGTTTAATCAGATAAAAAAGAAAACATTGCCCTCTCTACAGTTAGGCTGGATAGTAAACTTGAACACGAGTTAAATTAATAAAAGAATTTTGAATTCTTTTTAAAATTTTAAGGTATAATTTTACTCAAAATGCTACAAAATATCAAATGCATAGAACCATGCCATATATTTTGTGACTATTTTATGCTTGTGGGCAATATTTCAGGGTTCCAAACAATCGGACTCTCCACAGTGTTAAACTGGGAGAATGAATTATTTTTCATCAGCCTTTTATTTTCAGTAAGTCTTCAAGTTTTTTTAATTGATATGATTATTTAATTATCATAATAAGGATGATAACTAGCAGAAAGTAGGAAGGAATGAAAATTTTAAAATTGTAGATGTGTTTGAACATTTGGAGGGATAGACACAGAGTAGGAATAATACTGCTTAAAAATCTCCCATAATTCTGAGTACCTAGCACATTGTTCTGATAGCCAGAGTGATAGATCACTGAACCTCAAGGAAAGGCTATTGTTGTGAGAAAATAATATAGGGACAGAAATGGATTTCTTATCACATGCTAACTACAGTTCATTGGCAATGGTTGTCAAAATATGGTCTTAAAAAGGATGCTATGGCAGCATCTGGGCTCAGTGGGAAAGAGTGTTGTGATGATTAGTAATGTTACCATAACAAGGAAAAGAAGGAAAGCATATATTTGCCAACACTGGAAAAATTCAATCTACAAAATGCCTGAGGATGTAAATCTGGAGCTGTGTTGCTGCCATATTTTCCTCATTTCTCTATTTTGTTGTAGTTACTACATTCTTTTTTTTTTTTTTTCAAGTAATGTTCTTCAAGTGGCTGAACATTGTAGGAGGATGTTGAGGGGATATATTGACTAGTTTGCTACTTATTCCCATGAATGAGGGCATATACTCTACATCCTTGTATTTGCTTAGTAGAACATAAAATAACAGGCTGTGCTCCACTACAAATTCTTCTTGGGATTTTAATATACCCCATCTATGAAGTCCGATTAGTCCAGAGAAAATCTATGTGGGAATGTAAAAAAAAAAAGTACTTTCCCTATAATCATGTTTCTGAAACAGTGCCATATTGGGAAGAATCTTTCTATTTTGCATAATTGTATATTGTGTGGTGGAAAGAACAAGGGCTTTCCAGTGGGTGGACCTTGTTAAAATGCCCGATCCACTAATTACTTGCTTTACTCTTTGAGTCTCTCTTTCCTTATCTGAGGGATGGGGATAATAATAGTGTGGATTAAATGACCTTATAGATAAAAGTGCCTAGTACAATAACTGAAACACAGTAGGTTTTCAACAAATGGCAGTGATAGTTATTATTGATGATATACATATATTGGAATTTTTATCAGTATTAGTATTGGTATTAACAACAGTATTATATTAGAATATTTAATATTCTGTCTTCCTTCTATAAAGTTTTGCTAATCAATCAATTACAACACTGATTTTGGCTAGTCATTCATTTCTCTGTCATGGAAAATATCATTAGAAGTTCTAGTTATGGAAATTAAAACAAGTTGTTTATGACCTGGTATAAACAGCTAGGCAAGTGCTGATTATGCATAGCCTAGACAGGACTGAGCAAGATCTTCTCAAAAGGAATGGAAAAATTCATATCCAATTGTTGAAAGTTATTGCCCTCAGAAGGCAGCATTATAGGTGCTTTCTGAATTGGATGGAGGAGGTAGTACCATTTAGTCTTATAAAGTTTACTTGTGGTTGTCTAAAGCAGAGGTTCTTAATTATGATACTGGTTTGAACTTTTCCCTGCCTTCATGATTCACACATTACTGGTAGCCAAGTACTTGAAAGTTCAACATTAAATTTATGTGTACTAAGGAAAGTGGTGGTTCCAGTTCCTAAAAGCTAAAATATTTTAAGATCCCTAACTATGGCCCATTGGGTAGTGAGAATATTCCTAAGTGTCTTGGCCTGTGCAAAGCACAGTTTCTGAAGCAAGTGACTGTCATGGACTGGTCCATCTGGTCAACTGCTGCCCATCCCTGGATGCCACTTTTTTAGCTGATGTCATCAAAGAGCCCATAATCCATAAAAAAATTTTTTTGTGAGTGCTGGGGATCTACAGCAGGGACTGGAGAAAAGTGTTATTTTCCCATTACATGGTTGCACTGTCCAAAAAGGCATTGGCCAACTGACTTCAACCTAGTTCTGCAGTGTATGGAGGAATCAGGGGCGAGAGTTGAAGAGGTTGGCGAATAAATGTGGCTGGGGAGGGTCGGGCTGGGTGAAGGAACACTCATACAGTCGTCAATCTACTTTATGCTATTAAACCACTGCAGCTCAGATGTAAGCCTGGACTCCATGGGAATACGCTTGATTTGGGGTTGAGAGTAGTGACCGCATTTATCACAGGGTCAGGGGAAAGGGAGTGAGAGGCGTTTCAAAGGTCATGGCTAGGCCCTGCTCCTGATACCATTCTCCACATAGACTTGGTCTCAAAGTGGGCCTTTTCCCCCAGGGGCTGTGCACCATGTGACAGCTACAAATACTTTAAAGAGGAGGTTATAAGGCAACACTGTAGAATGTAGTTTGAAATTCTCATTTATGAAAGGGTGACTACCTATATTAATAAGGTACTCTTGCAAATTTTTTAAAAATCAGAGTTAAAATTATACTTATAATACTGCTACGTTCACTTATACGTCCACATACTTTCTTGAGTAGGAGAGAAGGTAAGAAGTGCACAGAGCTCTGAATATCCCCCATGGGAGTGTGCCAGGCACAAGAGTATCAGCATTATTCGGAACAGCTGCTCCAGTGCTTTCTCTGACCAACTTTTTTTTTTTTTCTATTGGGTGTTCTGTCTTTTGAGAGGAGAAATTGCAGATACAAGATTTATGAAATTTCCAATATGCTAGTATAAAATTATTGAGCTGTGGGTTTCACAGCTTTCCTCATTCCCCCTTGGTTGCCTTAATTTCTTCCCCTTTTACTATTCTGTCAAGAGAAAGGATAAAAGCTTCTCAGGTGAATTGTTGAGAAAAAAGCAATTAGAGTGGAATAAAAACCATGGGGACCTAGTGGATGGGAGAGTCATGTCAGTATAGAAGTGTGAGAGAACCCTGGGATGCTGGGGATACTCGAGAGTCTAATGAGTACAGGTGAGTTTAATCAGAGTTGCTGTGGATTTTACCCTTAAACTCCTTTACCTGTTTGAGAGAGAAATGGGTGGAGAGATTGAAATTCTACTCTGTCATGTTTCCTTAATCCAACATCACACTAAGACAGATGACTGGGCTTTGGGACACGGGGGATGGACAGTGCCACAGTTTTATAAGCATAAAACAAACCACACATTCCTCAGCTAACATCGCTATCCTTCACACCATGTCTCTTCCCCTTAAACAGCCTCAGCTCTCTGGGATCAGGGACAGGGTGGGTGGATGGCATTGGAAGTGTAGGGGTTGACAGGGGTAATCCACTCAGGCTGCTGTGAAAATAAGAATGGTGATAACAGTTCAGTCATGGTACCCGTGGAACTCTGTTTCCCTTTGTTTCTCCAAGAAAAGCATATTAAAGGCAGAAAATACTAGCACATAGATCTTTGTCAGAAACAAGGATAGCAAATCAGTCACAGAAACTTCCATTTGGTCTCCTAGATATTAGACTTCAGAGTCGAATCAAACTGCCCACTTTATATCAAGTACCCAACTCTTGCCCGTGTGGGGCAGTGCCATCACCAACTTGCCATTTGCTGGCCTGTCCACAGCATGACTGCACATCCCATTAAACCACGCACTTCTGGCCCCGTGACACAAGCCCTCATGTTGACTTTACCTCTGGATCATTTTGACTTTACCTCTGGATCATTTTGACTTTTTGGCATTTTCTCATCTTAGAGTCTTCATCAGTATTTTCCAACTATTCATAATCTTGAAAAAGCAGGAAAGAAATTGTTTTATCTGCTTTTCTTCAAAAAGAAGGCTCTTACCTGCCTGCTTCTACAGCCATAGAACAGTTCGAGAGCTCTGTTGATGGGCACTGGCTGTGGGGTCCGTTAACCCTATACCACAATGAGAGGCTCAGATTAAATGAGTTCAGTTTATAGATAACCAAAGTTCTTTTCCACTAACGCACACTCACTGCATTAGCTCTTTCTCTTCAATGTCAATGCATGCCCATCTCTTCAATAAAACATAAAAACAAAAACCAAGAAACATTTTCTCTAACTACTTCTCTTTCCCTTCAAAGACAGGCTTCTTAGTACTTTATACTGCTTTTCTCTGACCTCATATTTACTGCTGCTCCATTGCAATCTGTCTTACACACTTTTATTCAAATGCTCTTGCTAAGGCTGCCCATAAATACCTGACCACTGTGCTGCTAAATTCAATGGACCCACTTCACTTTTTATCTGGCTGAAGCTTTGTGAAGACTTGGACATTACACTCCTTGAAACTCTCCCCATTTTTGGCTTCTATGACACTGCTCTTTCCCGACTTCTGTTATTACCGGTCTGGCTCTTCTTTCTTGGTCTCCTTTGGGTACTCTCCTTCAGCTCATTTCTTAAATCTTGGTGTTCCAGAGAACACCCTTCCCTCTTTCCCTCTGTTAATTTTCATACCTTATAGTCTCCATGGGCCATCTCAACTATGTGTGAATCTTCAGCTATAGTCTCTATGTTGATGATCTTCAAATCTTCAGCCCAGATCTTTCCACTTGAGGTTCAACCTACAAATATAACTGCCTATTGTACATCTCCACCTACCTGCCCCACAGTTATCTTCAATTCAGCTTACTTGAAATGGTCTCATTTCTATTCCAAAACCCTATCCTTCTTCTCTCTTAGTGGTAATATTATCAGCCAGCTTGTCTAAGAAAGTAACTTGACAGAATCCTTGACTCTTTTCTCTCCTCCCCGCTCCATATTCAATCAATGACCAAGACACATTGTTCTCCTTGCCTGAGAACAAATCCATCCTCTTACCTCCTGACCCCAAACTTATTCCCATTTCATGAGTTAGGCCCTAATCTTTTCTAGCTTGGGTTTCTGTAAACATACAACTGTCTGTTTCTAGTCTTGTTCCTTGTTTTGCACTCAGTCTAAATCAGCTCTAGAGCTATCTTTTAGAAATGCAAATATGATCCTGCCATTCTCTTGCTTAAAATCCTTCATTGGGTGCCCTTTAATGTAAAACCCTAAGCCCCCCCCCCCCCCCCCGCTGGCCCCCGCCGCCCTTTACTGCTTCCTCTGTTGGACTGCTTTAGGGAAGATGGGCTAGAGTAATAGTTTAATCTCTAGCTATTTCATGCTTGGCTTCACTTTACAGAGGCTGCCAATTAGTGATTTAGAGGTGAACTCTTATGTGCTCTGCAGTGAACTGAGGGCCTGCTTAAGTAGTCCTTGAAGAGCCTTTGGCCTTATTGTCACAAAAAACCTGCACTGACTTGAACCTGTGATCTAAAGTTGAACATCTGTATATTCTGTTGGCCGTCCCCTGAGTTAGGAAAGTGAGCTTTGGAAATGCTTTGGTTATTTCTAAATCCAATTTGGCCTAAATACATATATTCTCAATTCAATACTATTTTAAATGTAATTTTTTCAGAAATAGGTAATAGTGTTTTTTTTTTTCCTTCTACTCTCCTCTTCTTAATTGCTTTTTATAGAGAGGTGAGTAGATCTTCTCAACTCTACTGACTTTTATAAAATGGTATATGAGTGCCTTCATTTTCTTGTCTTGTCATCTGTCTTTTTCTGGTTTTAGAAATGGAAAGTAACAACAGCTGGGTATGATCATATCAGCAGGAAACATCCTCACTCCTGGCTGATTCACAAATTGCCCCTGTCTTGCTTGCCATTTCAAATAGAGGGACAGAACATAGAATGGACAAGAAAATTAAAAAAGCTACAGATACACACAAATCCTACTTACAGAGGTAAGGCAGGATCAGTAAATAAAGAAAGGATATACAAATACCAAAGACCCCCACAAGAAAAAAAATATAATGAAAGTAACTCAGAAAAATTAGATACGGAGAGAACAAAAGGAGAATCTGTTTTCTTAAGACAAAAAACCCATTTAAAAATGTTCATTGTTTTTTTCATAGCTGATAAATAAAACATGGTTTGTATAAAATATTCTAAAAGGTCAACAACTAGACAGTTATGATGGTAAACTTTCTCCTCTCTACCTGTTAGTCTTGTCTATAGCCTGAAAGAAATAACCGTCGAGGAGAAGAAAATCAACAGTATGCATCTTACACAAGGATGTCCTCCACCAGGGTGTGAAGGGCACTGGGATTGCGGATCAGTTTGTCAAGGAAGCTGACAATGTCAGTAAATTTTGGTCTGTGATTTCTCTCCTTCTGCCAACAATGAAGCATCAGCTGGTGTAGAGATGCTGGACAGCCCATGGGAGCCGGAAGTCTGTAACCTTCTTCAATGGACAGAATGACCTAAATGCAAACACACACAGGTTAGTTTCTTACTTTTTGGGACAAATAACACAACATATGCTAAGTTATAATTCCTTTTTTATTTTAAAGATTTTATTTATTTAGTTGACAGAGAGAGAGACACAGTGAGAGAGGGAACAGAAGCAGGGGGAGTGGGAGAGGGAGAAGCAGGCTTCTCGCTGACCAGGGAGCCCAACATGGGGCTCGATCCCAGGACCCTGGGATCATGACCTGAGCCAAAGGCAGACGCTTAACGGCTGAGCCACCCAGGCACCCCAATAATTCCTTTTTATACAGGAAGTAGAAGCCAAAATATTGGTAAGCATGAAAACTTGTGGGTACAAGCAGCCCAAACAAAGATAAATACAAAATTTGCAAGTATCTACATTAATATCTGCTGACACCTCTTTGAGGGAAATACATTTTTAAACATGTGGTATTCAGAAGGGAGGTTAAGTTTCATCACGATTTCGAGAAATAGTTCCTGTGTGATTTAGCTGGAACGTTTCAAAACCCAATTAGGACTTCAGAAAGTCAGCATAAGATTGATACGTTTTGTGCAAGCCACATGTGACAAATGTGTTAAGTAAAATTGTACCTCTGTTGAAGCACTGAACTCCTGAGTCATTTTTTATCCTTTTGTAATAATGTCAGTACGTATTCTTTTGCTGGCTATCATTCCTTCTTCCTTCTTTATTGCCTATTTAATTTCTCTTTGCTTACTTCTGCCTTTCCCTTAGTCTGACCCCGATGTGATTATGAAGTCCTCTCAGAACTTCTAAGGTCATTCAATCCTTCAAATGTTATCAGTGGCTGGCCTAAGAACATAGCACAACAGGATCGTTCAAGCCTGCATATCCTCGGGGCCAGCGTTCTCCAATAGAACTTTTTGTTCTCTCTGTCCAACATGATAGCAAGTAGTCACATGTGGCTGTTGAGTGCTTGAAATGTGGCTAATAAGACTGAGGAACTGAATTTTGTGTTTTAGTTCATTTTAATTCATTAAAATTTAAATAGCCACGTGTGGCTGGTGGTTACTATATAGGACAGAGAGGCTCTAGGGAAAGGAATCTCTATAAGAAGCCGAGCTAAGGGTAACAATATGATGACAACAAGGTGTTTTTTTTTTTGAACTCAGGAAATCATATATAGGATAAGGCAGGAAAGTCATCTATTTCATCTACGGCCCACCTGGGAATCTCCTAATAATGCAATATAGTATACTGCAATAATGCAATAATGCAACTCTGAATTTATATAGCTTATTTTTTATGATGTGTTCAAAGTATTCATGTGGTCCTTTATCTTTTTTAAAATATTTTATTTATTTATTTTATAGAGAGAAAGAGCATGAGTGGGGAGAGAAGCAGAGGGAAAGGAGAGATAATCTGGAGAAGACTCTGCGCTGAGTTGTGGAGCCCAACATGGGGCTCGATCTCACGACCTCGAGATCACGACCTGACACCAAGAGTCAGCTGCTTAACCAACTGAGCCACCCAGGTGCCCCATCATGTGACGCTTTATTCTTATATCATCTCTGGGAGAAAGAAAAAGGAAAGGCTCCATTCCCCATTTTTGAGGTGGGCAGTTGAGGAACAGACTAATAAAGACAGGCACAACTCAACCTCATCACTGTCCTCCATCAACAACAGAAATACAAAAATGCAAGTGCTAAGATTGCTAACCGGAGATCTCTCTTTATTGATCTCTTTATCTGTCGCATCAGCTACATACTTTCTGTAATTCGAAAAACACATCTTAATTTCTTTTTTAATTGACACTATTTGACAGGACTCTGAAATATCCATAATTCATGCTAGAGGCAGTTTGCAAAAAGGAGCAATAATATGCCTACAAGAACCTCTTAACTGCTAAGCTTTAGCTTTCTGGTAATAGGGAACTTCTCATAATCCCATCAGTGTCTTTGTGACCAGAACATTTAACCTGTCAGGATACTAGCATTTTTGTATTCATTTTATCCCATTATTGAACAGGATTTTTTCTTTTTTTTTTTTTTAAAAGATTTTATTTATTTATTCATGAGAGACAGAGAGAGAGAGAGGCAGAGGGAGAAGCAGGCTCCCAAGGAGCAGAGAGCCCGATGCGGGACTCGATCCCAGGACCCTGGGATCATGACCTGAGCCGAAGGCAGACGCTTAACCATCTGAGCCACCCAGGCGCCCGAAAAGGATTTTTTCTTATCTGTTTCCTGATTATTTTTGCTGCCAACTAGGCTTGGATTTTAAGACCTTTTGCAACACATTTTAGTAAAACAGGATATATGTAAAATGCTTGTATAGCATCAAAACTACCGTGGATAGTTCTGAAAAGTAGCTAAGAAATAGGATAGAATTCCATTACAAAAAGACTTTAAAATCCCACCCTATAAGAGCACTCTAGTTGATTTACCACAGTTACCTAATTATAAGTGCATAGAATAAAATAGATGACAAGTGAGGTTATATTTTGAGAAAAAAATATTAGCTGCTTTTATTGAGTATCTATCATGTGCTAGGTGATTTGCATCTTTTTCTTCATTGACTGCTTAAAATAACTCAATATGATAGTTGTTATTATCCCTATTCTTTTTTTTTTTTTTTAAGTGGAGCCCAACCTGGGACTTGAACTCATGACCCTGAGTTCAAGACCAAGCTAAGATCAAGAGTTGGACGCTTAACCGACTGAGCCACCAAGGTGCCCCTTATTGTCCTTATTCTTAAGTGAAAAAAAATTTAGACTCAGAGAGGTTAGGAAAATTGCCTAAATTCACACAGTCTAGATGGCAGAGCTAGCATTTAAACTGAGTTCCAGTAGCTTCCAAACTTCTTCTCTGACCATTCCCCAGAAATGCTTTTCAGTTCTCATGATAAATCCTCCTTTCCAATTTTATATCAATTAACAGGATTTTAGGAGTGATTTCCATGTTACCTTTTGTCATAGCACCTGGTAATTTGACTTCATTGTTTTTATTCGGATCTTAAATTTTATATTCTGGGTAAATCAAACACATACTTACTTCATAGTTTGCAAAATTTTATCTCAGCCTGAACAGAGTCATTTCTGAATGCTTCTGAGTCTTGTACACATTTCTATTATTTCATCTATTACATTGTATTGTAACTATTCATCTGCTTTTCCGCTAGGGCTATACATACTTGAAAGCAGGAATTATGTCTGTAGATTTTACTTTCTCATCATTTAGTATGGTGCCTGACACATTAATAAATGTTATTGAACAAAACCAAAGCTATTAGAAGAAATTTTTGGATTTGTTTTGATAGAGCAGCAGATTCTTAGAAAACCTGAAGTTTTAAACTACCCAAGATGGATTCAAATTATGAGCATGGCAGCATTTGAAATCCCCTCTGAAGGAAAGAAGTATTAATCAAAAATTGGTGCATCAAGCAGCATTCTCCAAAATGATCTCATGATCTCACTTTGGTTTGCCTGGACAATGATGAGTGAGACCGGGGCTTGCTATTCTCCAGGAGAGGAGGACTGGACTCAAACTCAGCTTTCTGTAAGACTGGTGGCTTCTTCCTCCTGTCTAGAGGGGTTACTATTTCCCAGTGGCTTCATGGTCCTTAGTTGACTTTCCTAGACAGCTCCTGTAAATAATTAACGCCTAATGCAGACTGCTTTGTGCCAAGTGGGTTGTTCATATTCTCTTTTGACAAAATTGCTCTCATAATTGTCCTGCAAAAGGAGAATGTGGTCCCTTGTCTGGAACCTTCACCCATAATGAGTTCAGCAGTGTTTCTGGCCCCAGGATGCTTTTCTGTGGGGACAGTGACCTTTTCTTCTTGCTGACCTCTGACTTTTACATTTCCTTAATTCTTTAACTTGTGACTTTGTAAAATTTGTTGAGCCCTGTATCACGTCAGGTGTCATACATAAAGGGTCCTTGTAGGATAATAGTAACAACAGTGACAATAACAACTATTAGTGAGAACTCTTGGGATACTTCCAGGTATCCGTTCTAAATGATTTACATGTATCAACTCTTTTAATCCTCATAATAACCCTGTGAGGTAGGTACTATTGTTATCCCTATTTTACAGACAAGGAATGTAAATAGAGAGAGGTTTAACTTGCCCAAGATTGCACTCCTAAAAATTCTAGCTTTGAGGGAGCCAAAAGAAGAGATTTAAGCAATATGATCCACAAAATGGTTAAAAGACATCTTTCTAATGGATTTTTAAATTTATTCATCCAAAGAGATATATATTAACCATTTAACATGTACTATTTTTTAAAAAAATTTTATTTTATTATGTTATTAGTCAACATACATTACATCATTAGTTTTTGATGTAATGTTCCATGATTCATTGTTTGCGTATAACACCCAGTGCTCCATTCAATACGTGCCCTCCTTAATACCCATCACCATGCTAACCCATCCCCCCACCCCCTCCCCTCTAGAACTCTCAGTTTACTGTTTCTCAGAGTCCATAGTCTCTCATAACATGTACTATTGGGCATGCTATGTATAAGAGGTAACAAATGGGTAAGAAGTATCTGTCTTTAGGAAACATATAATCTAGTGAAGAAGACTGGGGAGTTTGACTACTGTAAATGCCAAGTTGAACAGGGAGTTATGGGGTATGTGGAAGAACTGCCTAACCTAACCTTCTCGGTAGAGGTGAGCTGGATCTCACAGGAAATGTAAAGGTTAGCAGGGTCAACTGGATAGGTTGAAGGGAGGAGATGGGACCTGATCAGAGAATGAAAGCAGATTTGTGCAGCTAGAATATAGCCTTCAAAGGCTCTATTATTGTTCAAAGGCTGGGAGGTTAAGTAAAAACTATATTTCTTAGGATCATGAGTGATTTTGTACATTGGCTACAAATGACTTTTTGCAAAGAGAAAAGGGTTTTAGCAAGTAAATGACATTAGATTTGCCTTTGGGAAGCTCGCTCTAGCTTCAGTGTGGAGAGCATGTTGGAAGGAGAAGGAGGCCAGGAATGAGGCTTGCAATGATCCAGGCAAGATATCAGGATGGCCTCAGTAGAGGGAGGCAGTGGCTGTGGTATACAGGAAGTGGACTGATTTGGCAGAAACACAAGATAGGGTTAAGGTTAGATGTGGCAGGACAGGTTTTTGGCTTGGTCAACTAGTAAAGACAGAGGTCACAGGAGAAGAAACAATTTTGGGGCTGGAGTGATGATGAGTTCAATTTCCTATGAGCTTTCTGGTTTCAGATTCAAGTAACATATATAACTTTGAGAGCTTATTATGTGCCACGCTCTGGCTTAGCTCACTTTATTTAGGTCCCCAATTCCCTTATTATGTGAGTATGGTTATGCATATTTTATAGGTAAGAAAGCCAAAGCTCAAACTGATAAACAGATTAGGTCAGTATTGCATAGCTAATAATTCCCTGAAAAACAGACTGATATTATCATCTTGATAGCCTCTGGATCATGGTAGTGGTAGTGAACATCTGTCCTGAATCTTGAGCCAGATCCCTGACTTTGCGCCAGAATTAGATCCTGAGCCTCTCTCACTCTCTTGTACACCCCATGCTGCCTTCTCGCCTGCCCACGTGTGCCGGCCACAGCCACAGCTCATGCTCAGCCTTCTCTGCAGACGTTTAGATCTATCACCTACAGGACACAGAACTCTATGAGGTTGTCATGCAGACGCCTTAGATTTATTTTGTTCAAAACTTACCCCATTCATCCTTTGGGATTCCTGTCCTTTGCAAAGGGTACCACTGTTCTTGCAGTGACTCAAGGCAGAGATCAAGGAGTCATTTGGGTCTCTCTCTTCCCTGATGCTCAACAGTAACTGAAGTCATGCTGATTCTACTCCTTTCATATATTTTAAATCTGCTCCATTTTAAATTCTCCCTCCAAATGATTTCCTGCCCATTTTGATAACAGCCTCCTAACTAGTCTACTTGTCTTCCTTTCCCTTCTCCAATCATCTCCCACAGTGCAGCGGAAGCAATCCTGAGGTGGCGCTGTGATCTCATTCCTCCCACGTCTGAAATTCTGTGGCGGCTCGCCTTGAGCCTGGCTCTCAGTCCTCACCTCTGGCTGCGTCCAGGTCTTTGCTCTGGCCATTACAAAACACTTGTGATCTTTCAGCTTGGCGAGCTGGACCCCTCAAGAGCAGCAACTGTTTCTTTTTCCCATAGGTTCTGGCATCTAGCACAATGCTTTGTCAAGTCAAAAAATAGAGCTTCAGTGGTCACAAGTGTGATCTATAAAAGCTGTATTTTATGGGCAACTTGAGAAAACCTATATTAACCTTTATCTTCATAAACATGTCTTTTGTGAGCAGCTTTATTTTATAGGTATTTTCTGATTCCTTAGTTAAGGACTGACAAGGAGCCAGAAGCATATGGGGTGCTTTGTCTAAAAGACTAATTGAGGTTTATTGTTTTAGGATATGAAGGGGTGATAATTAACTAGAGAGAATTTTGTAACAGTTTGGTTTATGATAGCTGTAGGCTGTCATCCTTTGGAGAAGAGTTATACAAGGTTAAACCCTTACTTAAAAATGCAAGAAGAAAATTAAAATAAAGTGAAAAAATATGAAATGACTGCAGTAATAATTTCCATGCAGAGGTAGAAGGAATTAGATTCTGTCAGAATTTATTATCTAAAACCTGGCTGGTTATTCTAAATAGATCATACTGGTTCCTTGTCATTGACACCGCAATTTTTAGCAGCCTAGAATCAACATAAGGCTCAGTTGGGGCACGTAGCAGACTATTCTGCTCTTGCTGAATCAGATGAGTTTTCCAATTGTGTTGACAGTTTCTGAATCAAAGCGGGCAGTATGCACCTTTTATTAAACAAGGCAAACAAGAAGTAGACAGTCAACATGAAGATGCTGAGACATCCCTGAACAATACCATTGAACAAGGACTGCTCAGGCTATGCAGGCAATCACATAAGTATCTCCAAAAAGAAGCACATTGAATTTAGTTATTCATACTTTCTTTTAAAAGAAACTCACAGGGGCGCCTGGGTGGCTCAGCCATTTAGCGTCTGCCTTCGGCTCAGGTCATGATCCCAGAGTCCTGGGATCGAGCAGGGCATCTGGCTCCCTGCTCAGCGGGAAGCCTGCTTCTCCCACTCCCACTCCCCCTGCTTGTGTTCCCTCTTGCTGTCTCTCTCTCTGTCAAATAAATAAAAATCTTTAAAAAAAAGAAAAAGAAACTCACAAAATTTTAGTCTACTGAAATGTACATTAATAAATGGAATGTGAAATGATTTTATTTTTATTTTCCCTCTAAATATTCAACATGGCTTTGTGGAAAACCTATAGTCTCAGGTAGAATGGGGATGGTGAAGCAAAGGGTCCAAGTATACACTTCCTTTTTGGGATAATGATTACTTATATATATTAGGATATTTGATTTGTAATACTATAATGCTGAAAACACTGGTAATCTATTTTCCTGATATGCAATATAAAGGCTGTGTCTACATGGGAGAGAAAAAAAAAGGAAGGAAAAACGTGGTTATAAGGAAATAACATTTATAATCTTATACTGATTTTCTTATTCAATATTTTTCAACATCCAGGATTTAAAATTCAGTGGAAGGCAATCAAGACCCAAATGAAATTCAGTGTACAATAAGAAAAAAGGGTACAGAGTAGTGAAAGAATAAGGTACAGGCAGAAAACATTTTTTTTTCAGAGGCTCGTTTGTAATTTGTAGGTCATTAGGGCATGGAAACCTAAGATTTCCTTTTTAACTTTAAGATAAAAAATTTCTTAAAAGTCTACTGTTAAGGCAGTTCCCAAAGCTCACTTTTTGGAACTCACCAGAGAATGTCAAGGACCTTTTTAAAATGAAGAGTGCTTGTCCTCACTAGGTTACCACCTTTGAGACTGTTGAATGAGTGGACAAAATGGGGAACAATATGAAGTGTAGGACTCTCAGAGGTTAAAGGTTGTTGATAAGATTTGCCATTTGGAAAATCTTTTACCCCTAACAGTTCAAAGTCACACTGGCGACAGATAACTAAAATTATGTAACAATGCTTCAGTTTGTAAGTCATGCAAAGAGCATTAGTGAAGGAGTCCCCTGAACTGCATCAAAGTCTTAAATTGTCACTAACAAACTCATTAGTTGGGCAGGTCTCTGTCTCCTCATTAATGAAGAAAAGACAACTGGATTCAATGCTTGCAATTGTAGTGTTTAGCTCAAAAAGCTGTTTCTAGAGTCACTGAAACTGAAGTCTTTATCTGCACGGCCTTTGGTAACATCTCTACATTTTGAGGTTCTGTAACCTCCAGTTCTAGATTTGGCCTTCATGGAAAAGGACTATCTCCCACAGAGGTCTAAATGCAGGGAGACAAAAAATCCAAACAGAGCCAGAGACTATCCTGGCAAACTAAGACTAAGAAGCTATGGAAATATAGTTGATGAGTACAAAGAAAAGGGGGATTTTAAAATGTCCTCTTTGTAAATGCTCCAAAGAGAGCAAAGGATGGAATAAAAATTTTAAGAGCTAAAGATTATAAATATATTTCAATATGTAAATATATTGATGGTATAATTAATTTTTTATGAAAACATTATGAAAACAAAAGATGTATATATTTTCTTGCTTTGTGGTCGTTTAGGTACAAAAAAGTTTCCATTGAAAATTACCCTGTGGTAGTGGCATATTGGTTATTGGTTTCCTCTACTTCGAACTTTACCATTTGAATTATTTACAATGGTGATTGATTGCCTTTCATAATATTCCCCATTGCTCTTGACGCTAGTAGACATGCATCAGGCTAGTGTAATTAGTATGTATTTAATTAAAATGCTGCTATTGCCTATGTACTGATAGTAGCAGTTATTGAAAAATTGAGAAAAGGAAGGCCATTTTGACAATTGCCTTGGTATAGTACATATTCACATAAATGCAAAAATTCCCTCAGTAATGTGGAAAGGTTGAAATAATGGGAATGGGCCTTTAGCAATTTCCTGTATCTTACACAGATCATTACACAAAGACCATTACATAATAAAGAAGAGTTTGGAAAATCTAATCAGAGACAAAAATTGGAAATGACTGGACTCTCTGAGTCATAAAATCATACTGCATTTCTAGGTAAGTGGATTCTACCCATCCACCATTCTTGGCTGAAATACTGCCCCGTAATTGTAAAGGTTATAGAATTATGAGGACAAACAAGAAATATGGTAAAAGGTTATTTTCTTCCTTTATAAATTTTGAAAAAAGAAATCAGTTCCAATAAGATCAAAAGGTTCTTTTCAACCACATGACCTATAAAAAGAAAACCCTAAAGATAAACTCCCAATTTTTTTCTTCAGGTAAGCTTCAGAAAGCAATCTAAAACAAAAGTTATTATTCTATAAAAGCTTTCGAAAACTAAGGAGAATAAACCCCACAGAAACACTGAGGCAGCATTATGTTTCCTTGTCAGCCTCAAATGAGATGTTCCCTAATACTGGCTCTCTTTTTGTGAAAATGAACTAGCTTAGTAGCATATGCCTAAATGATACTATACGCATAAGACATTTGGGTTTCAAACTGCTTCAAGGAGTTTTTTTGTTTTTTTGTTTTTACCTTTGTTTTTTTTTGAACAGCATCATGTCAGGGAAAAAAAACAAAACCCAAGACTCTGGTCTTGTGTTCAGATCATTAGTTCGAGCCAAGTCGCCTCTCATTTATGTGATGCTAGATTTTTTCCCTACATATTAGCTCTGTGGGGATTTGGTTATTTAATGTTGCCTGCTGTTCATGTTTTGCTTCCATTTTCTTCTCTTAAGCGCATTATACAGTGTAAGTGTTGGAAGAACTACAGTGCCCTTGGTATCATCTTTGGAACTTGCATAGCTCCTAGCATTACATTGTACTCCCATTGTATAATAAACAACAATTACTTTGAACTTGGATCAAAATAACATAAAACATAACCCAGCAGTATCTTTAAAAAAAGAAGAAAAAAAAGCTAGGAAACAGCAAGGAGCTGTACACCTTCAACCTATCTGTGACATGTTTCTGGGGTAGTAGGCTAAATTTGTCCATTATTAAAATTTGATTTTAAGCTACTGCTGTATATACTTTTGAGAAATGTAATAAATATGGTACATTTTATAAATGAGTTTGGGTTGAGTTTTTGTCATTTATAATCAAAAGAATGCTGAATAATAGAGTATGCATGCTTTTTCTGACATATATTAAAAAAAAACCCAAAAACTATGTTCCATTCACAGTGTTGTTTCTATTAAAAAGAAAAAGAAGAAGGCATGAGGACTACCCTTGAGGAATGTACATTCTCCTTGGGAGGCAAGGCTAGGATTTAGGAATATCAGAACTTCACCTTTTCATCTACATGGTGGCCTCCTTGAGAGCAGGGACTGGGTTTTCTAGTTCTCCATCCCCGCCCCACAGGCACACCCAGCCCAGTGACTGGCACATGTTTAATAAGTAACTGCTGAATAGCTAAGCAGATGGCACCTGCTGTTATGTTTGTTAGGGCTTTTATGGACTAATCTTATATACTCTTTTCTCATTTCCTTTCCCTAATGTACAATACTGCTGACTTTTGGGTAACTCATTATATTATTCACTAAAACAGATTCTACAAAAAATGTTCACTGTAATAAAATATGCCATGGTCTACAGAATAGAGGAACTATTTCATAAAAATGATCTGAAATTTCCTAAACTCATTTAAAATCATAAAACGTTTTAACATTCTGTATTTAACTAAGCCCATAGCTTAGTTTAAACTCACCAAAATGTAGTAAAAATATAAAATATTCAAACAGAACATAGTTGGATTTTTATTGTCCAAAATAGTACTTTCTTTATTTAAAATGCACCTTCGCAAACAAAAGACTATACTTTAACCAAACAAATAGAAATGCGGAACAAATAGGGAATAACCAGTATTTGGAGAGGAGCAGCTGGGAAAGTTTTGATTAAGCTATTTCTGCTTCCAAACAGAAAGTCTGGTTACAGGATCTGTTACAGATATGCTGACTTCCAATATGTTAAACTAAACAGAATTTCAACTCTTTACATCAGCAGCAAAAAATAGCCACAAGATACATAAAAGATTTTAGCTCTTACCACTTTCCTCTGGTCTTGTGTTGATCTGAGGACCTCGAGAGTTTGAATCCCTCCATCACCCAGAAAGTTCTGTTCTCCTATTTTTGGATTCTTGCTTGAATACTGTTTGGTAACCACTCAGAGATGATGATTTTCAGCTTAGTTCCTACCTGGTCCTCAAAAAACAATCAAACTCTGGGTGGAGGGAGCGTTCAGGTTCAGCCCTGTGCTGTGGGCATTGGCAATCCTGAACAAACAAGAATGGCCTTAATGTTGGGAATCTATTACTGGCTGCAGCAGCTTCTTCTGGTTCCAGATATAGTCTCTGTGGCCAAATGAGGTTTAATAGACAGAATCATTCTCTAAATGGTCATCCTATCATCAATATCCATGGCCAGAATGGCTGGGTAAGCTGTTGGCAAGATCTGAGAAGGGAGGGGTCGACAACAGAGTTGGGAACTCTCTAGGCAACAATTAAGAATGATTTACATGATAGTCTATGTTGGAAATTACACATTTGGACATTTTCCCCTCAGAGGCTGCTCTCCTAAAAAATCTGTCTTGTGCTGTGGAATCTTAAACGTGTACCTGCTGTGTTCTGTGGAAGTCCTATCTCCTTCTTGGCACCTCCACAGAGATTCAGGAATGTCCTAAACTTCAGAAAAGAACCATCTGAATCATTCCTTTGCCAACACAGTGTGATAATTTCTCCAGAGATGATAAAAATCATAGCTTATTATTGTTAAAAGAGATATTAAAAATCATCTAACCCAGTTCTTTTATTATATTTATTGGTCATGAAGCTGAGGCACTTTGAAAATTAAGTGGCTTTCGTGGTTGAATTATAGTCTACATAATGATGGCCATGGTTACTAAATTGGTGGTATAGCGTACCCTAGCTGGCAAGATGATAACCCAGGGGGCAGGAAAAATAATGGAACTTCTCTTTATGTTTATTTATCTCATCCTACTATAAGAAAGGTTATTTCTAAATGTTTAAGAAGAATAACTAATTATGACTTTTATGACCATACAGAAATGACTTTGATGAATGTATTTGGCAATATATATGGTGTATTCAAAATCAACCCCCTAGCATTTTTTTTATCCCTTTTTTATGTTCTTTTCCCCCAAAGCAGTGATTATCATGTTACAATACTATCTCTTTTATTTATTTACTTTGTTTACAGTCTGTCTCCCCTCTCCTGGAATGTGAGCTCCATGAAGGCAAGACATCACTGGCTACGTGGGGAGCTACATGGACTGTATGTCAGACCACCAAGAAAGAAGCAGTTATTTCCTCTTCTCTTTTCCTTGCCCATGTCTTGTTCTAGAAGTTTATTAGCATGTCCTCTAAGATCACCATCAAATTACTTACTATATAATCTAGGGAAAACATGTTGCTTTTGTATGCCTCAGTTTCATAAGCAAGTTGGACTTGGGCTGGACTAGATAATCTTTTGGTCCCTTCCAGGTATAATATTTGTTCTCTGTTCTATTTCTAGTTCCTAAAACAGAGAAGGCGCCCAATAAATATTTTTAAATGAATCTGTTAGTATGGTAGTACTGGTATATAACATGCAAACAAATATAGGTATGTCAGCTGTGAATGCTCAACAACTTTTTCTTGGTAAGGGTATATTATTTATAATGTTTGGAGCCTATGAATTGGGCATTTCTTATTTGAAGTCGGCTGGGGGAACTGGTTAAGGGCTAGATGGGGTACTAATAAAAAAGGGCACTTGAAGTGAGGGCTCTTCTGTGCGGTGGAGACTGTAACTCTCTGGGAAAAGGATTTTTTATTCTGGAGATTTGTCTGAGTGGCCTATTTCAGTCATGAGAAAGTAGGATAAGTAGGCAAGCATTATTCTGGGCTTAGAGTAGAACAGGAACTGTGGTGACTGAATGCAGGCTTCCATTATTTTGGATAACAGGTTTAAAAAATAAATAGCTCCTTTAGGGATTAACAGGGCAAATTTCTGCTGCTGAGATTCAATTTTAAGAAGAGCTGGAGAGATGGTCACAAGTTGCCCCAAACAAGGCCCTGTGGCAGAAAAAAGCAATGAGGTCCTTCAAATAGAATTCCCTGAGGAATAGTAGACTCTTGGCAAATGACCTGGATCCAAAAGTCTAAGTTTTGGGAGTGGAGCAGAGGTTGTGGGTTAGGGCACAATCTATACGTAAGGGCAGATGCTCTGTAGGACCTAGCCACGTGGGCTCTGTGTTTTGAGGATGTGCTTTGGAGAGCAATGATTGAACAGTGTGTATGATCTCAAACCTGCTGCCATGTACGTGTCTGGACCTGGCCTTCTCCACAGAGTCAACAGACCCCCATAGGACTGAGCAGGACTCAGCTTCAAAAGTCACACTGTCTGGCAGGGAGAACCAAGAGCCATGGTGAGCTAACCCAAATCCAGTCTTCTCTATTCCTGGTGTTAAAACTTTGTTTGTTACTTGGTAAGTCCTTTAGATGCTTGGACAACCTGAGGTTGGGATGGAGTAATGAATGAGGTGTGAGGTATGGAGATGATGCCCAAGCAAACAACTGGAAAAAAACCAAACAACAAAAAGAGATGTGAAAATCGTTTTACTCTGAGTGTGTATAGGGATTTTCTATAGTTAAATTGTCTTTTTTTTTTAAACCTGTGAACATCCAGAAGCACATTAGACGTGAGTTCCCATTAGCATTGAGGAAGGCAAGTGAGTGGACAAAGTCCAAATTCTGGGATGAGGAAGTGTGAAATTAAAAATATGTTTTCAGTTCTGACGGTGGACTTATTTGCATTGTCAGGGTACTTACATTTCCTGACTACTGTTTTTATCTCTTTGGAGGTCGTAGAGATCAAATGTGTGTTAACTTTCCTGTTGTATAACATCACTGATCACCAAGGTAATTTTTATAGGTAAAACAGAAACAAAAGAAATTGCATAAAGGGTCACATATCTCAAAAGAACCAACCGCATCAAATGTCATATTGATAACACATTGCCTGAAAGCACTTGCTCTTTTTCTTCTAAGTAACATCTAGTTTAAATTAATTTGCTCTTTGCAGTGGTGCATTACACCGCCCTTGGGAAGAAAGGGAAGGGAAATATTCTTCTTTGTCTTTTGTTACTTGTAGGTCAAGACTGTTGCTTTAGCACGGTGACGCTGCATCAGAACAATGTGTGTTGGAGTCTCGGACTCCGTAAGATGCGGGTCAGGTACTCACATGACAAAGCCCATCCACTGGCCCCTATGACACCAAGTACAGCTCAGAGGGGAAGGTTACTTAGCTTCTCAAACTCAGCCACAGACCCTGAACAATTCTCAGGAAGAGAAGGGCTAATGTGAATGAGGGCAAAAGACATATTTACTCCTCAGTGTTAATGTGTTTATACTCACAAAATGGCAGTTTAACTATTGATGGCACTTACATCTTGGTTAGACATTTCCCAATAAGGTCTCTCTCCATAGGACATGACCTCCCACATGACAATGCCATAGCTCCATGCATCACTTGCTGAGGAGAATTTTCTGTAGGCAATAGCTTCGGGGGCTGTCCACCTTATGGGAATTTTCCCACCCTGGAAAACAAATTGGAGATTTCTCAGCTGGCTCACAAGTGTATTAAAAAATGAAGTGGCAGTCCAATTAAATAACTTTTGTTAGAAAGATCTAAATACTGCATGATAGCATTGGCATTTTAAATAAAAATAAGAGAACCAGAATCATGTTAAATGTCAGAAATATTTTTTCCTATAATAATTATTCAGTGCAAACAACTTTAATAGGAAATAAGTCACACTTCAGAAATACTTTATTTCATTCACTGGAGAAATTTATTTTCACTTTAGATTCACACAGTTAAACTCACTATCATGCCATTTGAAGAAAGTTCTGGATTATAGAACATTAAAACTAAATATCATTCAACATTCATTAAACATCGTATTACATGTATAAATAATAATGAGAATAAGTTCTAACTTAATTGAAGATAGATGGTTAAATACAGAACTGAGATGTTCTCTGCAATTCAGTGTTTATCAGAACTTTCCCTCTTTCCTTTTTATCTATGATTACATTTATTTTAAATTAAAAAATCCTTTAACATTATACAAGAGCACCTGAGAAGGATAATTCTTCTTTAGAACACTTTAGGCTAGTTTAAATTCTTGTTCTTCAGTGTTCAAGTTCACATTTGAACATATTAAAGAGATGAAATTGCATGAATTTAATCTATATTGTTCAGGTATTAAAGCCCGCTATTGTGTTATACTTAATTTTTATCAACATTTACTACATTTTATCTCTCGAAACACTCTATAAATCCCTATTTACTGTAATGACAAGAATAAAACAATTCATCCATTTGATTTACAGTCTGAAATCTTTGCCGCTCTGAACGGCAAAGTCGAGCGGAGGAGAGCACCCCTGTCGCCACTAGAGGGCGGAAGAGAACAACGAGCTGCGCCCGGACCGCGGTTTCCCGGACCGCGGTTTCCCGGACCGCGGTTTCCCGCACCGCGGAGATGGCTTCTGCTGGCAACACAGATCTTTTAACTGTCCGAAAGCTCCGCGATGGAATTGTTTCATCAGTTTCAGCATTTCCATGATCACATCATCTGATCGCCCACGGCGCTCAAAGTCCGGTGTGACGGTGAGCGGGGGTGGGAGGCGATAGAGGGTGCATTCTCTGGCCCTTGAGGAAGTGAGGTTTAACACCTTTAAAATGTGAAGCCATGAATCGAGTAATCTCTAAGCATTTACTTGAAGAGAAAAGCGATTCATCCGAAATGAGAATAATTGGGTTTCACCAGGCAAATGAGAGCTTTAATGGAATCCTCATTTTAAAGACTTGTAGCGAGGAACCTTGGGGATAATACCTTGAATTCAATCCCCTGATTTTACAGGTGAGTGGCTGAATCTAGGGTTTAGAGATTCCTCCCCACATTATTAAATACATACTGTCTACTAATGTTATCATAGTAGTATTATGGGGTATTGATATAAAGTTGTAAATACTTCATCATGGGGGAAAAGCTGGGCCAAACGAGTGTTTTAACACTGAGCATCTTACAGTCATCTATCATCGTAGTATAATGGAAGGAAGCCAGAAGCCTGAAGTCTGGGGTGTTCACGCTTCGTGGCAGTACAAAATTAAGGCCAGGAAATTAAATTTACAAAGTTGGTGATAGTAGTTTAAGAGGGTGATGGGTGGGGGAAGGGAGTTGCAAGAGAAGGATTCATTTCTAAACCCAGAGTAGAGTTGCCAGATAAAATACAGGACCGACAGTTAGATTAGAATTTCAGGTAAATAACAAATACTTTTTTTTTAGTCTAAGTATGTCCCATAAAGGAATATATTTTTGTGTGTAAGTATGTCCCAAATATTGCATGAGACATTTCCACTAAAAAAAAAATTCATTGTTTCTCTGCAATTCAAATTTAACTGGGCACCCTATATTTTTATTTACTAAACCAAGCAACGCTATTATAGAACATGAAAAAAATAATTCAGAAATGGAAATATTGTAAATGATCCAACACAACATTAGTGTTCTAAAAAAAAAAACACCAAACTAGTGTGGTCTATACTTCATGAGGGGACAAGGACACTCTGACTTGCCCCAGTCCTATAGCAGCCTTTGTTTTATGGTCTATTGGTGGCTAAAGCACCTTGGTCCTGTGGCTCTGCATTTTGAAGCCACTTAAGTCAGGATCAGGTTTGTTCCAATATGGAAGCCACGCTTCCAGAGACTAAAGACCAAATTTGTAGAGTTGACTTCAGAACAGATGCAGGAGCAGCAATCTCATTTGACATTTCTGACTCTGGATCTTTCTTTGTCTCTCAGGCAAACAATGCGTAGAAGTGTGAATTGCTAATCTGCTGAAACTGTTCCTTTGCTAAATCTTTGTGAGTTCTATTAGGACAGCTAAAAAATGTAGTTAAGGGTTATTTTAGGTGCATTCACTTATAAATGATATCTCATATAAATGATTCATGTATAAATTTATATGTCATATAAGTTGGTATCACATGTAAATAATAACTTTTCCCTTTTCCTTTCTAAGATTTTATTTTTCCTCGAGGAGAAGATATTACAGAATATTTGATTAATAGCATTGCTATCTGTTATGGACTGAATTGTGTTTCCTCAAAATTCATATTTTGAAGCCCTAAGCCCCAGTGTGACTGTATTTGGTGGTAGGGCCTTTTAAGAGGTAATCAAAGTTAAATGAGGTCATAAGGGTGGGCCTTACTCCAATGTGGCTACTGTCCTTCTAAGAAGATGAAGAGACACCAGAGGTGTGTAGGCACAGGGAAAAGGCCCTGTGAGGACACAGCAAGAAGATGGCCATCTGCAAGCCAAGGAGAGAAAACTCAGGAGAAGCCAAACCTGCCCACATTTAGATTTTGAATGTCCAGTCTCCAGAACTGTGAAAAATAAATTTTTATTGTTTGAGCCACCCAGCCTCTGGTATTTTGTTACGGTAGCCCTAGCAGACTAATACGCCACCCTTAGAAAAAACCAAATTTTTTTACCTAGGATGAGCAACATTGCAAAATGGACAGTACATCTTTATTTCAAACTCTATGCCAAGTGCCATCTTGAAATGGGAAGTGTGAGCTAGAATAAATCTTACAGATGAAAAATCATCACAGAAGTTTTAAGGTAGGAGATATAATTCTAACTAATAAAAATGCATGGTAATATGAACCTGACAGTATGCACGGACTTCAATAATTCTGAGCATATATGGGATGGAGATAAGGAAGCTTTCAAATCTTTTTTTCTAGTGGGAGGATGGATATAGCCTGAATATAGTTGATCTCTCAGTGCAAGATAAGGCTGAAAGGAAGAGGTCCTTAAGATTACCACATGGTCTCTATCCCCTTTCCTATTTTAGAGGAAACACAGAAGCTTAGTTCTTTTCCTTTTTTTTTTTTTTAATTGAATTGACCAACATACATTTGTGACTTAATCTCAGCTTCTTATTTTTGCCTATGATCTCGAATCATAGACAGAGGTAATGCACTAAGTTACTTTTTTCTCAAAGCATTAACCACCAGATGTTTGTTTTAGGTTTCAGGAATGAACAAATAGTACTTTAGATTTGAAATCACAATCATTGGAACATTACATGTTGTTTTACCATATGTTTATGAGGGGGAAAAAAAGTTACCAATGATGCTAATCAAAATAACTGAATGCAACTGTAAAGACTTCTCACTTCCTAGTACTTCCCTTATGGGGAGAGCTTAATCACTTAGGGAACAAAGGAGAAACAGGAAGTAAGCAAACTGGATCTGGATGGCTACTGAAAAGATTGTTAGCAACCCTTTTTTCCTGTTTTTTAAGTCCTATCCAGAGCTTGCTGTCTAAACAAGGGTCACAGCCGAGAAAGTCCTGAAGAAACAACCAGGAACCCTGTATTATACCTGTAAAAACCCTCTACCTCCTGAGGAGAGTTGCATTATAGTTGTATTTAACATCTGAGGTAATAGAACCTGATCCTCTAATCTTCAGTGCAGGAGACAATCAATTGAAATATAGTAAGGTTACAAAGGCTTAATACTGAAACCAAACAGAAAACTTCCAATGAGAAACAAGAACACTTAAATCTCTCTCCATTTCTCATTCACTGGATTTGATGGTTATCTTAAAGGCGAATGGTTTGAATAGGCAACATTCTGGCTGCAGACTTTTTCTTTTTTCCTTAATCTATCTCTGTGGTACCCAAACTTCAAGGAATATAAGGATTACACTACAGAAAACATATATACTATGCTTAAAGATTAATTTAAGAAATTTCTAACGATGATTTTAACTAAATATTTTTCTCTAAGAACTGCAAATCCTAAGTGGGATGAAACTCTTCTACAATCCATTGTGTGACTTTGGGCAAGTCTTAACTCTGAGTCTTATATTTCAGATGAGGGGATTTGTTTAATGATCATAAAATAATAAACTTGAGTGAGTTTTAATATGTGCCTACAGTTTCTTGGCTCCCATTAAACGGAGTTGATAGGCCATCTGAGGTGGTACTGAGTTCATGTAAACAGATGGCCGAATGACAGACAGAAGAGAACATAAGCACACTCATGTTTCACATCCCAGACCAATAATTAATGGTCACAGGGATCATCCTGAGTCGTAAGGAAGGGTTAAAATAACTTAATCACTTTTAGTTTAAGAAGGCAACAGTATGAAAATACATATTAGAAAGGCATGAAACCAGGACATTGACCTTTCCCCCTTTTTGCTCACTTAAGGAGCAACCACTGGTTATTTGGAAAACTCATTATGTGGACACTTCCTGAGGTCAGATGAAACAGGCATTAGTTTGTTTACTGAAAGGTCATTTTACATGAAAATTTCCTGTCAGTGGGATTATTTGGCGCACTGGTGGTGTGGTTTGGGGAGCAACGGCGGAGGAATTGGCACTCTGAAGTCTTCTGCCTTAATTCAGTATGGTGTCCTGGGAAGTCAGAGCAAATCACTCTCTCACATGCTAGTTATACAGACAACCCTCACTGGGGGGTTATTCTTCTTTCTCTTGAGAATTACTGATCTTGAGAGGTAAGTCCATCTCTGAGCATCTCTTTCTAGTCTGTAATCCCAAATCAACAAATCATAATATTATTGGGCACAACTATATTATATTGTGCAAGCCTTTTTAAAGCCACATCCCCGCCCCCTCTCAGAGGGATGTGTACTTCTCTCCTTCATTGAAGTTTAGTGATCTAGGGCAACTTTGGTACTGTGTGAAGTTTTATCCTTTTCTGAAATATGAGTATAATATTTGTCCTTCTTTGGGAAAGATGGAGGACTATGACGGAATAAATCCATCTGTAGTCACAGAGAAGAAATCTTCTCATAGGTTTCTAGATAACATTTATTAAGTGGATTCAATGAGATTGTATCCACAAAGCACCTCTTAGCTGCCAACATAGGGTAGGCACTCAGGAAATATTATTTTTCTCTTTAATTTATGCAGTTAATATGTCTCTCATTTGGACCTGCTTGGCAACTCCAGCCCATGTCAGCATCCCAGTTTTCTTTTTTTTTTTTTTAAGATTTTTTTCTAATTTATTCATTTGATACAGAGAGATACAGAGAGAGAGCATGAGCAGGGGGAGAGGCAGAGGGTGAGGGAGAAGCAGACTCCATGCTGAACAAGGAGCTCGATGCAGGACTCGATCCCAGGACCTGGAGATCATGACCTGAGCCGAAGGCAGAGGCTTAACCATCTGAGCCACCCAGGCACCCCAGCATCCTGGTTTTCTAATCTGCAGTCACTAGCCTACCCCCTACAGTGCCAGGCTCAAGGGTGATCTCACACAAGAGCTTTAGGAGCTTTTAGGAGCCAGGCAACAAATCAATCATTGGTAGACAAGCTCTGACTCAGTTCTTCAAATTTAGACTTGTCTTGTCCATTTTGAGGAAATCTGTCTGTTTTGGTTCAGTGAGTTCAGTTCTATGCCCACCAGTGCCCTTCTGAGACTGAAGACATAGCTCATTCATCTCGTTCTTTCATAGGTATAATTCTGTCATCAAAGACCATTATCTATGGTTAAATGTTGGCAGCCAGATTCCTGCCTACAGCTGGATCTGCCTGATAATGATTCTCAAAGGATTTCTTGCCTTTTCCTGAGTGTTTCTCTTCTCTTTGTGGGGTTTGATACAGTGGGTAAGTTACAAACCATCTCTCCTCACTAATGTACCATAGAAATGCACACATACACACAATTTTGCATCAGTATCACGTGATTTATAGATGCCAGGTTGAGACACTCTTGCTATAAGCAGAAGACCCTTCTTGCATAGTATTTTAAAAATATAAGTCACAGGTCCTTAATTTTTATAGAATGATAAGCACTGAGAAATGGTAAATAGCATTGCTTTAGGCCACAAACATGAAACAACCATTTTTATACCTTTATATAAGACAAAGACTTCCTAACAGTTGTTTCTTGTTCCGGGCTTTCATTCCCTGTGCCAAGGACCTTGTGTGGGTGTTCACTGAGGTCTCAGGGTCTTGCATTTTACTGAATCCGGAGCTGACCAACTGTTTGGCTTTGAGCTGAAATGGGCCCACAGTTAGGTTTTCCATGGCTGTTTTTTTTCCCCTAGTGTCTCCAAATGCCTTTAAACAGGGTGTGGGCTCTCCAGAGCCTCACCACTCCACTCAACTATCTTCACTGAATCTTCCTCAGACACACTTGCCATATTTCCATTATCCTCCTGGCTCCTGTAGGCAGTGCTGTCCTCTCCCCGACTTGAACGTCAGCACAACCTCCTGTTCTGATTATGAAACGAACAATGATCTAGTTTTGAAATTTATTTAGACCATGTTTTTCATAAAGATAGGACCAAATGAGAAATGATTCCAAATAAACATGAATAGCTAAGTCGCCAGCTTTGTTTTCTACTCTCTAAAAACATTCCTAACTATGGAAGGAAAGACTTCCTCATTCTCCTCTCCTCGCATTATCTACCTGGAATTACATTACATTTTTATTCATTGTCTAAATGCATAAACAGCTCAGTGAATGCTAATTTTTTTGTTCCCGTAATAAAACAGTGCTTATCGTGCTATTCAAAGCCTCAAGAATTAGAATCCTTTTCACCTGCTTCCTCCTAAATTTCTCCTGAAAATAATTCATTGCCACCTATTTCTCAGTACTCTCTTTTGATGAGAACATAGGTGCTACATCATTAAGTGAATAACACTGTTGTGGGGGACATCTGTTAAGTTAGATTTTCTATGCCATCCTATAAGGCAGATAAAGTAGGACACAATGTTACTGTAATGTGCTAGAATTAAACATATACATTATTATGAGGATTGCCATTGTGTCTGAGTGTAGATAACTTAAATACCACTGACAGTAGAGGTAATTTTTTTTTTCAAAACAACCTATCATTCATTATGGTTTTGTGAACATTCTGTATGGTAAGGTCTGAAGGGGATAGTGGATACTAAGAGAGTGAAAAATCCTATTCCTCCCTTCCTGGACAGTAGCACTCTACCCTCTATCTTTTCTCCCCTGTCCCTCTCTCCTATTTTTTTCTTTTTATCCAGCCATACAGAAGACTAGCTACTGCTCTGCTCCCTCCCCAGTGTATTTTAACAAAGTTTTCTTAAGCTTCTCATCTATACTATGTATGGCAAAGACCTATGGATATTAACACAGAAGTAATAGTTCTAAAAGATATACCATATAAATCATAAAGGGGAGTAAAAGATTATTTTGGGCCATTAATACTGAGATATTTAGTACATTAAATGTTAATATAATATGTAAAATAATATAATTCTTCATGTATAGAACACAAGCATTTTTATCTGAATGGCCTCAAACTGATGTATACCACTAACGAGTCAATACTTTGCTTTCTTATCAAGTTGTCCTGTAAGAATAATACTAATAACAAGCAGTGATTAATACTTAGGCCATCTATCTATTTCCAAAATCTGACACTATGTATTTGTGGAAAAAATTCAGATCCCGAATTTTAGGAAAAGAGACTACATAAAATGAGGTATGTCTATTTTTATGCTAGTATTACTTACAAACCCTGTTTGAAAATAAATATTCAAAAAGGATGGAGAAAGTATATAGGGCTCCAGGGCATACATAGTGGTGATTTTCACAAGTGCAGGGGTGTTTACTTTGGAAGGAGAATGTGCAATATAGGGAGAGAAAATGACTATGTGTGGCTTCTAACACCTCTCTTTCTTTCACTAATTTGTTGTGTGATCTTGGATAAGTTTCAGAGTCTCTGTAAATTGAGGGGGTTAGACTGTGTGATCTTGTAGCTCCTGTGAAGGTTTAATATTCTATGATTTGTTAATATGTGAATACCCTAGTGAGGTAAAACAGAAGGGACAACCTCCACTTCTGTCTAAGGAAACATAGACAAAAGGGGTTAGTGCTGAGCTCCGTGGGTTCCTGCATCGTTATTATGCCCACAGGCACTTTATCCATTAATCAGACTCTTGTGAGAGACCCACAGTGCTTTGACTGAACGTATCTGAGAAGCAGGTCCTCTCTTGTCGCTGTCTCATCAAGTTGTTGTGATACATCAGTTCAGAGTGGCCCTGTGACCTCAAATTACCCATTGTCAAAAAGGCTAGCTCTGAGCATAAGCCAAGAAGGGGAGACCAGATGACATAATGATATCTTTAGAGGCAGTCTGTTTGGGACCAGCCACTCAACAGAGGAGAGGGCACAATCTTCCGAAATCCTGAGGAAGCATTACTCTATAAAAAGACGGGGCTGAGGGGCTCACATCCAAAGGTGGGTAAGAACCTGAGAAAAGTCTGGAAGTACCTGGACCTGGAAATACCAGAAATTGTTTATACAGATAAATCTATTTCGAAACTAGACTTTGGCTGAAAGGATGATTAAAATGCTAGTATTTTGAATAAGTTTTAAATCTGTGATAAACTGAGTATAATATGCAGGACGGTTGTCTTATGTCCTCCACATCTTAGTTGAGGAGCTCTACACAGTCAAACCTTCGTCCATTCCATTATTCCAACAGGGAATACTGTCTCATCAGTGTTTGCTTTAGCTTCTGTTTTGTTCATGACTAAAGTGCTTGCTCCTCTCACCACTGCCTGTAACACCCACTGTCTTCCTCGCTCATCGGGCACTTAGCATCATGTACCTTCTGTGTACTATTATCTGGCTTTTTAAACTGTACTGCCTTCCCAGAAAGGTTATAAAAATCTTGGAGCGTCTTTTATTCTTCTTTGTAATCTACTTTATGGTATTTAGCATGGTGCTATGATTACAATAGAATTTAATGATTATTTGCTGAGATGACCGGATGAGATGAATTAGGCAAATGATGTAAAATGAAAAGCACAGTCTCAGAACCATACTGTATAAGTGGAATTCAAATTTCACTTCTTAGCTCCTTCTTAGTCATCATTATGAACTTGGTTAATGATAAGGAAAAGATGAAAGGGCAATTTCCCAATCTGAATTTTCAGTTTATAAAAAGCCTCACCCAGAGAGGCACTGAAGGTCATTGGTGGCTTTCATTTACTCATTCATTCATTTTCTTATTCTTTTTTTGGTCAAACTTTTTTTTTTTTTTTAACACATCTCACATGCCAGGTGCTTGAGTCACAAAGATGTCCTCCTTGTCCTCAGGGAGATCATGTTACAGTAGGAGAGACTTTGATGTAAACAAATAATGGCAGCACAAAGGGTCAGGGCTCTAACAGAACTCTGTACTAGATTCATTTGACAGCAAAAAAAAAAAAAAAAAAGGATCAGCTGCTTGGGATGACTATGGGAAGAAGCTGAAAGGTGACATAACAGAGGTAAGTTTTAGGTAGAATTTAAAAGAAAATAGGAGTTTGGTAAGATAAAAAGGCCAGGGCATCTCTTCAGAGAGAACAGAGTTCAAAGGCACAGGATTTTATAATTTGGGATGCATCTGTCACTATTTCTGTATTCAAAATTATATGCCCTTTGGTTTGATTGGTTTTTTTGTTTTCACTCTAATTTTGTTGTGGCTTAAAGATGTGAATCACATGGTAAAAACTGTAAATAAGTTCTTTTAATTTTTTAAGTATAAGGGGATGACAGGGATCCTAAACCTCTCTTTCGATCTTGTATATTGAATGTCTAATGAAAAAAATTAAATTACTTTTATTTCTTGCAGAATCATTTGCAATAAATGTGTGCAGTCATGCATCATACCATCAGGTTGAAAGGTCTAATTTTACTTGCATAACATATTCACTACTTTATAGCAGATTTTCCCAGTGAATAAAATTTGGAGAAGCAATGCTTGTAAAATAAGTTTCCAGCTTGTTTTGCTCAGGCTTCTGTATATCACTTGGGTTCTGAAGCCTTGTTCATTGTGGACAGCAGATGGCTCTGGAGGACATATCTGGAATGCTGAATGACAGACAGAATCTGGATGTTCTTGGCTGCAGGTAGAATAAAAAAGGCATGATCTCTATCATCTTCAAATGTCACAAGCCAATGGCAAAGTTTTAAATAACAGAGGGCCTATCTAGTTGTGTGTGTGGGGGGTCTTTTGAGAGATCAACCTGCATTTCTATAAGTCCCTTCCATTTTTACCTTGAATGTCTCCTGGCTCTTTCTTATTTCGCTCTGTGCATTCTTCTCAATCTGTTCTTTGCCTTTTGTTCTCTACCATCCTGTTTTCTTTTACTCTGTTCTTGCTAGTAAGTATTTGCTGTATGTACAGAATATAAGTTCCCTGAGGCAGAGATTTTGTTTGCTTGGTTCTTTGCTGTTTTCTCAGAGCTTAGAAATGAGTCTGAGCATTATAGGTACTCAGTCAATATTAGCTGTAGGAATGTTGGAGATGTAGCATAAGATCATGACAGTACTTATAATCTAATGGATGATAATGACACATAATAAATGATGCTATGAAATGTGATAGGTGCCCAGGTAGGGGAGAGTCGAGGAGGCTCCCAAGAAAAAATGATGTCTAGGCTTGGACCTTATGGAAGATTGGAGTTAAACAAATAAAAGAGGTGTGAGAAAGGAGATCAGGGGTAGGGGTAGGGAAGACTGGTCTAGGTAGAGAGAACAGGTACAAAAGAGAGAACATAACAGATTTAGAGGTATTGACAGAAGTTGCAGTTGAAAAATAGAGTGAAAGACGGGGGAGTGGGGGAGACAGAGGTTAGAGAAGCAAGCAGGGCATGGGATCATGAAGGGCTTCCTAATGCACTTACAGAATTTGGACCTTTTCTCATGGCAGTGGAAAACCAAGGTTTCACGCAATGGGGTGATAAAATCAGGGTGATAAAATATTTTATTTTGGATCCCTTTGGCTGCATTGTGGATTGCTGATGGAGGATTAGGGGACAAATAGAGGGAAGAGTAGAGCAGGAAAATCTTGCCACATCTAGGGAGTTAGTAACATTGTTTAATAATTCTGTAACAGTCACATATGGCACCACATTTTATACATTAGAAGCATTTATTTCAATTCCTCTGATTAGATATTTGCCATATTCCAGAGTAGAATGGGATGACATTTACTCTGCTTAACATATCTAAAATGGAGAGTTCAAATCAATCATGTAAACAAAGTTAAAGGAGGAATATTCAAAAACTAATTTTGGAAATTCTCTTCTCAAGGACTGTCATGCACTATGGAAGCATCATTTCCATACACTTTACATTTATGTATTAGAACAAATCCTCTAAGGACCTGCTAATGAGACTAGAAAGATTTCTTATATTTAAAATTAATAATGCCATGTTTAAAAAACAATTTATCTTTATCTTCTCCCATTTAATCCATAATAATTTTGTGTGATTTATTCCATATTAAATTTATAGTTTGAGTAGTTTACCTTAAGGGGAAGAAGGACAGTGTTCAACTTTTTTTCCCCCCTTTCTTGCTTTCTCACATATATATGTGTAGTGGGTAGAAGAAAGAAAATTCACTCAGAAAGGTTGTTCTCACTGTTGTCATTTATGAAATTCTATAGGATCAACTTTTAGTTGTTTTTCCCCCCCTCTGAAAACAAATTTGCTCAGGGAAAAGGACTTCATATGGGCTCAACATTATACTCCAGAGAATTCAACCCAAGGTCAAGTTGTTGAAGCAATTCAAGGCAACAAAAACAGCAGTTCTGCTTGCTATAAGCTTCCTCCATTATTTAAGCACAAAAGAAGATAATTTATTTAATTGTGGTTTTGACATGGTGCTTTTCATCTATACCTTGAGTGTGATGTTTATATTTTGTTTTGTTTTTTAGTTCACTGGTGATTTTAAAGCCGGTGTTGGCTGGAAAGCTTTATGTACTGTGCAAGTTGCTATGTATTCAGTTCTGCTTGTCATATTATTGCTCTAAGTAAAACATCTTTCACAGCATTAAACTTGTTCTCATATCTTTCTGGTAAACAAAACTGAACTTAAGGCAGAGCCCAGAGAATTCAGGAAGAAAAAAAAAAATCTCCTTGTAGAAAAATACCTGAGATGTTAAACCCAATAATACTATTTAACAAATCACATTCTAATTTGCAGGAAAGCTCCTTTCATTTGAGGATGGCTCTGCTCATTTTTTTCATTTGAAACATGAGTTTGGTCATCTCCAATTAGTCGTGCGTGGACACTTGCTAGCAGTCCACAGCCAGAATCATTGGGCCCAGTTTTACATTATTGACAGGCTCTTCCCAAATGGCCTTTTTCTGGCATCTGGAGGAAGTTTCATGTCAGCGTTGAAGTGCATTAGCGTTGCTGTGAGCAAAGCTTCCCCAGGGCTGACTGCTTTCTGCCTGACTTCAGCCAGGGCTGTCAATCTTCCACTTTCATGAACCCTAAAATGATCCCACCCTCCCTCTCCTATAGCTCTTATCAAGGAAAGATGAACTTTCCTAATTTAAGGAAAAAGAGACATACTGGGAACGGTGCGTGCTCATGTTGTTGATGATAAAATTGGGATAATAGCCTAACTGTATTAAGCTTGAATTTCTGTATTTAGGATTTTTGTTTGTTTGAAGAGAAAATCCTAGACACTTCTGTTAAATGATGAAGTTCACGATGGAACCTGTAAATAATGTGATTCAATCAACCCGTGGGAGTTGAAGCCAGAATGACTCGCATGCCACCTCCTAAAAGTATCACCAGTGGGATGATGATAAGGGAAATAGTGATTAACTTGCTATATCCATCCTAGGACGATGGGAAAAATGCTAAAAATTGATCATTATTAGGCCTATAACAAGAACTATATTGCATTTATAACAAATGTAAGAAGGCTACTTCTAAAAGTTTCTCTCTTTCCATACATTTATAAGTCAGGGTTGTTATGGTTTAAATTTTTGCTGAAACATGCTGCAACTTGGAAGCATCATATTTCTTTTTTTTTTTTTTAAGATTTTATTTATTTGCGAGAGAGACAATGAGAGAGAGACAGAGAGCATGAGAGGGGGAGGGTCAGAGGGAGAAGCAGGCTCCCTGCCGAGCAGGGAGCCCGATGCGGAACTCGATCCCGGGACTCCAGGATCATGACCTGAGCCGAAGGCAGTCGCTCAACCAACTGAGCCACCCAGGCGCCCGGAAGCATCATATTTCTAAGAAAATTAAAAACTCCACACTTTTATCCCTTTCCTAAATGTTCATCTATTTTGACCCGATGCTTAGTTTCCAAAAGTATTATGGAATTTAAACATTGCATCCATCTTCTTTATAAAACTTTCTCATTTTGTCCAATGGGAACTTCTGGCAAGTAATAAAAAAATCCTCGTTAGTATTTCCCTTGTACCAAATCACTTCAGCAGTAAAGGAGAAAAAGTTCTTCCTCTCTTCTAATACACTGATCTTCACAAAGGTTGAAAGATAATAAAATATCTGATAAAAATGCATAGCTTTGACCCTTAAAATCTGTGTTAGTGAGAGGGGAGTGAATATTTCTGAATGCTAAAATCTGTACTACAATCATATTTTCTTGGCAGCCTGATTTAAAGAGCTCTATGTGACAGTCAAGTTATACCAACCTTGACAGTACAACTGGGTGAAAAAGATTCAGATCTGTTTTTATATTTAATTGGAGTGTCAGGGTCAGACTGTCAGAGCAGGATACTTTTGCCAGTTTTCAGAGGGCTACCTTTGAGAACACTAAATTAGAAATGCAGATGCCTGACGTTATTTTCAACTTGGCACCCAATTTATAAATTTGGGGAAATAGCTAGGTACCTCTATACATTATTTCTATCACCCGTGGTTTAAGGAATTGATTGCATCATGCTAGATGGGGGATGGGAGGGAAGAAGGAAGGATACCCAGTTTATAAATTTGGGGAAATAGCTAGGTACCTCTATACATTATTTCTATCACCCGTGGTTTAAGGAATTGATTGCATTATGCTAGACGGGGGGATGGGAGGGAAGAAGGAAGGATTACAGGTGAATGCAAATACCAGATAAGTACAAATCATACTGTGCAACAGTCTAGAAGGTAGGTAACCATTATTGGATAAAATCAAGTAGTAATATTAAATGAAAATTATATGTATACATATATGTACACATACAGATATATTCCATGATCATGACAAACATGTTCAAGTAGAGATAAGTTAAAGCAGACTATCGAAACCAAAAAATTATAGAATGTTTGTATTTGTTGCTAGTCTGAAATATGTATTAAATATCAGATGTAAGTGCTTAGTAACTGCTTGCTGAAAGAATCTGGTTAACTGTTACCATACTCTAATTCAGAAAAGTGGTCTGGCCATTGAATCTGACTCCCTGCCCTCCACAGTCCTCTCATCTCCCCGAGAAGGAATGCCCAGCCATCACTGACATACTAAGCTCTTTCTTAGGCCCAGGGCCTGCTGCTACCCCTAGATGGGGAGCCCCTAACACTGTAAGACTCAAAATTGAATGAGCCTTGTGGGTGTCCTTGTCCTTAGCTCCTGCTTGGTTATTTGAGCTCAATCCCTGTCCACTTCGCATACGTAGATATTTGTCCTGCCCCTATCTAGTTTATAGGTCTCATCGGAATAAAGTGATACTAGAATTTTTGATTCTAAAATCTATAAACTATGTCTAGCACAGATTTTTTGCCTTCTTGGACTACCACTCACTATCTGTTGCCAGCTGATCTAGACACTATGTTTTGCCCACCAACAAGGAAACCCTCTTGTTCACCCTCTGACACAACCCACCTGCTTCCTGGTCTTTGGCCTGTGATGTAGCCTGTCTGAGGTTTCCTAACATTTTTCTCCTTCCTAGTGTCTTTTCCACTCTTCTTACTGCTGTATTAGGCCTGCCCTGGTCTACCACGGAGAGAATGCTGGCTCATCTTTTCAGAATTATATTTCTAAAAATCCAATGGTTGTGGTTGGGTTATAATATGCAGTATTGAGTATTTTGTGATACTGAAGGCAATTATATATATATATATATATATATATATATATATAATACATACATATGTATGTATATATGTGTATTGTGTGTGTGTATGTGTGTACTTCTTCCTTGATAGCCTACACCCTAGTTGGTGCCATACCTTAAAAAGCAGATGGCTCTTTCTTAGTGGCCTTGACTTTCGATTCTGTTCATCTAAGCTAAAGTTGATTTCCTAAAAGTCGCACAAACGTTAAGGAACGTGTCAGTTTCTATTAACCTCGTCTGCCTCTTGGACCATGCTGCCACCCCTGAGGGCTGACCGGGTACTTGCCTTGGGAATTCCAAGTTCACCTCCACTCACTCAGGTCCACGAGGTATAGGTTCAGAATTTGTGACTTCCCTCACTTATGGACTAGATATACCACACTGACGAATGTGAAACTTGCCATATCATTTGGCCATGAAGGTGCCAGGCCACTCAACATGGAAACAAGGGGTATTTGCTCACAATTCAGCAAACATTGGCCATTGGGAAATAGGAGACGGGAAAGAGTTGCTTAGGGAAATGCCTCTTCCTTCCAAGAATGATTTCAAAGCATGGTTTCTCCATAAGGCTCATTTGGAGAAGTTCTGCATGGTTAGGGGACCCATCTCATAACTGCTGTTTTGTGGAAGTAGCAAGTACAATAACAGGTTGCGGTACTGCTTTACATTCTTCCTTGCCTCACTTCCATTTCCCCTCAGTGTAGATGCCTTGCTTTCGTGCCTCCCAAATAAAGCTTCATCATTCTAAATTCTTTTCTGAGGCTCTGTTTTCTAGGGAACCCAGGCTAAGACAGTTGCCACAGAATCAATATTTCTGCCACCCTTGAAAATTCAGGGTGTTTATTCTAGTCATATGCAAGTTTAGACTAAATATATTTGGTTAAATGCTTATCTGAACACATGTTATAGAAAACCTGCATAAGAGAAATAGAGGCAAAAAGGAATTAATTTCCATATGTTTTCCAGACATTTTTTTTTGGTCTTTCTGTGAGGCACAGTTTTTTTTCTTCTAGACCTCATGTTCTTGCTGAGCTAAGTTTTAACTTCTGTGTTGGACTTGGGAATTGCATATCAGGATCTTTTTTGTGTGTCCTATATTTCTCTATTTACTATCTGGGGCAGTCAAGTGTAGAGGTTAAAAGCATAGGGTCTTGGGCGCCTGGGTAGCTCAGTCGGTTAAGCGACTGCCTTCGGCTCAGGTTATGATCCTGGAGTCCCGGGATCGAGTCCCGCATCGGGCTCCCTGCTCGGCAGGGAGTCTGCTTCTCTCTCTGACCCTTCCCCCTCTCATGTGCTCTCTTTCTCATTCTCCCTCAAATAAATAAATAAAATCTTTAAAAAAAAAATCTCTCAATCAGGGGCTCCTGGGTGGCTCAGTCATTAAGCGTCTGCCTTCGGCTCAGGTCATGATCTCAGGGTCCTGGGATCGAGTCCTGTGTCAGGTTCCCTGCTCGGCGGGGAGTCTGCTTCTCCCTCTGACCCTCCCGACCCTCCCCCCTCTCATGCGCTCTCTCTCTCAGTCTCTCTCTCAAGTAAATAAATAAAATCTTCGGGGCGCCTGGGTGGCTCAGTTGGTTAAGCGACTGCCTTCGGCTCAGGTCATGATCCCGGAGTCCCGGGATCGAGTCCTGCATCGTGCTCCCTCCTCAGCAGGGAGTCTGCTTCTCCTTCTGACCCTCCCCCCTCTCATGCTCTCTCTCTATCTCATTCTCTCTCTCAAATAAATAAATAAAATCTTTAAAAAAAAAAGCAGCATAGGCTCTTAGGTCATACTGCTTAGATCCAAATCCTGCCTTGGCTCCTCAGGAGCTCTGTGCCTTTTGGCAAATTTTCTTACCTCACCATACCTCAATCTTCGCACCTGTAAAGAGAAGATAATCTTAGTATTTTACAGGGCCGTTTTGTGTATTAAAGAAGAGAATGCATCTAAAATGCTTGCAACAGTGCTTAGCTCCTATAAGAGTAATTATTAGTGTTATTTCTTTTTATACTTAGTCTCTGTGCTAAACATAGCAGAATATATTCGTGAGAAAAAGTTTCTGTCATCTCAAAATGGGAAACAATGTGGTATCCCTGCTATATACTTATCGACACCAAGAGGGATGGCATCGTAGCATTTGTTCCTGATTATAAGAATCTGCTGGGGCGAGGGGGGTGAACTTGCTCCCCAGTGGAACGCCCTGAAGTATATGCTCCTGAAATTGACTTTCCTATATACATGTGGATGTTCGCTTCCATAGTGACTAATGTTTCTGTTTTGGACTCCATATACGTCAGAATTCCCAGAATGTGATCTTGTTTTACAACCTACCATGCATTTCCCTTACTGGCCGTGTAACACGAGGCCATGGAAGGTTCTTGAGACTCATCCTATGCATCTGTAGATGGAAGATGATAGTCCCTTGCAAGACTTACTTACCATGAAGCACTTATTGCCAGCCGCCGGAATAGGACCTCTGGCCACAAAGATGAATAAGGCATAGACCCTAGACGCAGCTTACTTATTTCTAATAAAAACAGTTGCCGGGCACCTGGGTGGCTCAGATGGTTAAGCGTCTGCCTTCGGCTCAGGTCGTGATCCCGGGGTCCTGGGATCAAGTCCCACATCGGGCTCCCCGCTGAGCGGGGAGCCTGCTTCTCCCTCTGACCCTCTCCCCTCTCATGCTGTTTCTCTCTCGCTCGCTCTCTAAAAAATAAATAAAATCTTTAAAAAAAAAAAAACAGTTGCCACAGTCTTCAGACAAAGAAAAGGGAGGTCAGCCAAGGTGTGGAAACGGTCTGGGGTGACACGGCCAGCAGAAGCGGAAGTGTCGGATCTGAGACCAGTGCTTTTCCTAGTATATGATACTGCTCTACTTTTGTCAAAATTCAATAGAGTCTTATGGATACAATACTCTATAAATGTAAAGAGCTTTACATATTAATTATATTGTGTTATTATCTTGCACTTGACTGTTTCACTTTTTTGGACACCAAAATTTCCTCTTTCAACTTTTAGAGGCAAAAGACAAGTGGAAGTTCGTTTCCCATGAGGGAGAGGAGTTTTTAGGTGGCAAAACAGAGTTTTACAAAAAACCTTGATGTCAAGAATTAGACTGCTTGTCACTAATTTTTGTTGTTGTCATTATTGGTTTCTCCTTAAGACAATGACTCTTTATTAGTAGATAGGTGAATCAAACAAACATACCCTGGCTATCTTTAATTCTTTGTTTTTTTATCTTAAACATTCATTAATAAGGGAGACGAACCATGAGAGACGATGGACTCTGAGAAACAAACTGAGGGTTCTAGAGGGGAAGGGGGTGGGGGGATGGGTTAGCCTGGTGATGGGTATTAAAGAGGGCACGTACTGAATGGAGCACTGGGTGTTGTATGCAAACAATGACTCATGGAACACTACATCAAAAACTAATGATGTAATGTATGGTGATTAACATAACATAATAAAATAAATTAAAATAAAATAAATTTACTTCAATTAACATGCCAACAAAACTAAGACCAGGCCCAGTATCTAAGAGGCGAGAATACTCATTAGACCAGATATGGGAGTGTTCATGGGAAGTGTTCAAGGGAAGCCCTTCGGGGAGGAGGGCGGGCAGCACCTTCACGTGTGGGAGGGACTGACCCAATGATTGCTGGGTTGTAGAGCGCCCCACACCCTGTCAGCTCAGGCGAGGATATTAGATACCTTGGAAATTGATAACACACCTCCAAACCAAATTGCACACTGCCAGGTTGATACCAACCTCATCATGGTCTAACCAGTGGATCCCTGGAAGCACTCTAGAACAGGCCATCCTATTGAAATTGCACAAATAAATCAGCTGAAGTAAAAACCCCTTTCATGACCCTGAAACATTTCTTGAGGTCTGGAACACATTCATCTTTTCAGGTTTTTACTACTGACAGGGCAGACAGACCCACTCGTTCCTAGAAGCCATACCCTCTAGTACCCTTGTCTTTTAGGTGACAGAAAAATGGCCTTTATTTTTGTAAAAGAATGTTATAATTTCTGTCTCTTTCTGTTTGCATTTTAGCTGAGGCCCAGAAAGGCTGAGGAGAAAAAAAGTACATAGTAAGTATTCTACGTTACAAACCTCTCCTACATTATTACAGGCTTGAAAAGGAGAGTAGGAGCAAAAAACCAAAAACAATGGTTTTAGGATTTGTTGCTTAGTACCTAGATCAGTGAGGTAGAAGAGGCTGGTATGGAAATAATTACTTTGGAGGATGTAGTTGGTGTGTTGTGGCAACCCTCTTGTCAAATCTAGTGAGGGATCTTGATAGGAACACTGAGACAATTTTTATTTGCCATTGGAGTTTGGGGGAATTCAAGGCTTTGAGTCCATGCCTGGAAAAGCTTAAAGATGAGACACTGATCGGTTGGTGCCTGTTCTAATGAGAGAACACTGGCATACAGTTCTAAAACTGAATTTTGTATTTGGTGCTAATACTAAATCTGCAATTTAACATCATAGTTAAAAGCATGCACAGTAAAGCTGTGACCACTAAGTCTTGAGTCTTGGCTCTCATCTCTGGGTCTTGGAACATTGCGTAAATCAATCTCCCTATGCTTCAGCTTCTTCAACTGTAAACCGAGGATAAAAATACATCCTTCTCGGGGGGCGCCCGGGTGGCTCAGTCGGTTGAGCGACTGCCTTCGGCTCAGGTCATGATCCCGGAGTCCTGGGATCGAGCCCCACATCGGGCTCCCGGCTTGGCGGGGAGCCTGCTTCTCCCTCTGACCCTCTCCCCTCTCATGCTGTTTCTCTTTCGCTCGCTCTCTAATAAATAAATAAATAAAATCTTTAAAAAAAAATACATCCTTCTCTTTTTGGGAAGTTTATTACTGCAGCAATGCCTGACCATAGTATGCACTCAGTAAAGGTTAGTTATTGTAATTATTATTACATTAGTATCCAGCTGTGCTTTCATTGACAACAGGCAGAGGAGTATATTTCCTGTGGACCAGATATGGGATCTTCTGGAATGGGACCAACTTGGTCTTTTTTTTTTTTTTAAAGGGACTTTGTCCAAAAATGTAAGATGACAATAGACAGGTGAATGGCTGGATAAGAGAGACTAATGAAATAATTGTAAGCTCTAAAAGGCACAGACCATTAGGAAATCTTCAGGAAAGAGACATATAGTAATTGAGAGGGGTCCCCAAAGAACCCATCAAAGAACCCATCAAAGAAAGGAAAAAGAACCCTTTTTCCATGAGAAAAAAGTCAGTTTCAATTACCCAGCAAGCTCAGATCATTGATATGAGATCAAGAACATACCAATTAAGTGAGATCTACCCTATTGCTAACCTATTCTTTTCCCCATACCCGCTCTGATCATGAATGGGTTAGAGACCTGAGCATGAAAGCTGTGAGGAAAAAGTACTAGCTTTTGCAATTGCAATAGAACAAGCAGGGCCAGGAAAAATGAAGTTTTTTTGGGTTTTGTTTTGATTTTTTTTTTTTTTTTAAATTTTCAACCCACAGTGTCTGGCTCTTTTAATCTAACAATTTGGTGTCAGATGTTATTTGGTGGTTTTGAATATATAAAGCTATAAGAAACTCACCAGTTCAACTTAGCAAGTATCTTTTGATTGTTTAATGTTACAAGGTTCTGTATACAAGAAGATGCTATAACAAAAGTGAACCACTTATGTCCTGAATAAACGGCCACTCAGCACGAGTTTCATGATATGTTTGGCTGGTTCAGTGACTGAGACCTAATGCATATATCATGAAGTGTCACTTGTAGACTGTAGACATCTAGGATAACCAGTGGTCTTACAACAGACAGCTTCTTATAAGAAGTTCGCTGGTTTCTCAAAGTAATTAAGTAGAACTAAATCTCTGTCACGTGTTTGAATAAAGGACAAAGGATGACTTCTGGTTTACACTTAACTCTCCACTCTGTCTACTGTAATAGTATTTAAATTGACAGTGCTTTTATAACCTCACCTCATGGGCTCATCTTTCTTTAGCTTGTTTTCAGTTTCAAAGGACATTTTAATATACCACTATACATGAGTTCTGGCACTAGAATATCACCAACCCTATTAATCAACTGAATCTCCTTGTGGTTTTCCATGATGGTGTCATTTTTTGAGCAATATGGAATCAGATAATCTCTCACTGATGATGTATCTCACTGAATCACTCTATGAGCACTGATAACATAATAACAATAACATATTAGCATAATTCATCATCACATGTACCTTTGCTCTGGGGATGTTTTATTGTAATGTATAATACACTGGCTGTCACTCTGATGATGTATTGCAGCGAGACTTCCTCAGGAAAAAAAATGCATTTTGATGGAATACTATTCATATCAGATGGCACTGCCCAGGGATAAACAGCTGAAAAAAGTTTAACTTCATTTGCTATAGAATCCACATGAAGGTCAAAGGCACTACAAACAGTAAAAGATAGTTTGGAGACAACAGGTATCTATCTCTCTGTTATAAAACAGTTTCTAAAAGTTCAATTTTTGGTTCCAAGTAGGTTACAGCAGGTTTTTATCCCTAGTAAATATTTAATATCCACAGCACTGACACTGTGCAATGGAAGTTTCTGTAGCCTGCAGTACTACTCAGGGAAATGACGCTCTTAAACAAGATGTGGAGCTTGCTTGGGGCAGAAGTGAAGTGACTTCCAAGGACAGATTAAAAGTGAATGCAATATATTATAATACTTATTCTGCAATTTTGCCCCTTGGGCTACCCTACGGAATATTAGATATGAAAGGGACTGATAGATAGCATCTATTCTGTGACCTAGAGAGAATAAGACTTACTCTTGGTCACATGAAAGCGAGTGGTAGAGTAAGACTAGAAACAAGGTTTTTTGATAACTTTCAGGGCTTGATATAAGATAATCAAAATTAACTGTGGACCATTTGCAGTTGAAATAGCTAAAATACGGTACAAGTGTGGGGCTAATATGCTAAGCACAAAGTTCTTTATTTCTGTTACCTTTGATGAAGACCTTCATCAAAACAATGTCTGTGTGACCAAGCACAACTATAACCATCCACTAGAAGAAAACAATGACATTGATGATGATAATGATGATGATGATGAGAATAGCTAACACTTATTGTGTGTTTACTGAACATTTTGATAGACGTTTTGCAAATATTACCTTATTTTGCCTTTTCAGTTTATCTAAACACTTGCTCTGAAACATGGATTCCAGAAAACAATGGTCTCAAATCAGCATACACGATTTTAAATCTTATCAACGTCATTTTTCTTCCATACAAAATCCTTGTTCAACAGTGAAAAACACAAGGCTCATATGTCCTTGATGCAATCACTTTTGCTGATAATTATGTCCATGAAATCATCCTAGCTATATTTTCTAAATAGTAGAAACGCTTGTTCCTCAGAAGACAAGGCATGATCTTGTTTCATGTATTCTAGAAAAACGGCTTTATTTAAACATACACTGGTGCTGCTGATCCCGACCTCTGAATTTCCCTGCCAACAATTTATGTCCTCTCCTTGTTTAGTTGATGTTCTTTAGCATCTTCCCAGGATGCCTAATTTAAATGATAAGGCACCCACACTGGCAGATCCTCTATATCTCCTTATGCTCTGTGTAGGGAAGAGCACTTCATATGTGCTCAATCTTCTTTACAAATACCTATCTCACTGAACCAGACGGTATTTTCCTCATTTACCTTCTTTATTATTATAAGGCCATCATAGAGCCTTGACTAGGGCCACCTACCAACCATGCATGTCACTCTCTGAGTCACCGTCATAGCTGCAATGTAAACATTCCAGCTGACCCTAAGAAACATTAATAATATTACAGCTTTTGGGCGCCTGGGTGGCTCAGTTGGTTAAGCGACTGCCTTCGGCTCAGGTCACGATCCTGGAGTCCCTGGATCGAGTCCCGCATCAGGCTCCCTGCTCGGCGGGGAGTCTGCTTCTCCCTCTGACCCTCCTCCCTCTCATGCTCTCTGTCTCTCATTCTCTCTCTCTCAAATAAATAAATAAAATCTTAAAAAAAAATAATATTACAGCTTTTAATATCTCAATAGATGCTCATAATGCTCTCCTTATTTCTAAAGGTCAGGTAACCACTAGTAATGGCAGAGTGCACAGAGGATAATGATCTATTGGGTAAAAGCACTTTCATGTGTGATTTTATGAAGAGACTGCCCACATGTATTTTTTAATTTGAAAAACAACAGGGCAGAAAATTGAGGTCACTGATAACAGCTACAGTCATCTGAGTATGAATAGAAAAGCATAATGTTTCAGAAAAGTTTTTCAGCAACTTTGGACTAGTATGAAAAGGTGTCACTGTAAATCAAAAGCAAACAAGTCACATACAGAGATGTTTCAGTGCTTTTTACAAGGCATTGTAAATCACATAAATTATTCAGAAAATGGCAGTGAGGTCCAGGAGAACGCCTGAGCTAACTGAGGATTCAGCACTGAAGGGTCAATCGGTTTAGGACAAGAATGGCCTTTTTGAGATTTATGGCATTTCTGGCAAATCTACCATAAAAAGGCTAGAGTCAGAAAAAAACCAAAAAACTAAAAGCTAAAAAAAGCAAAACAGCACCAAAACTGTGCCCTCCAAGCATCTTATTCAAAAATTCTGATCAAATACTGACCATTTGCAAAAGGTTTACTACATATGCTGGAAACTACTCTTTAATAATCTATCATTGAATAAGACTTACACAAGGAATAAGGGAATTAATTGTATTCAGCCAGAAAACTTCTGCAAAACTATTAAGAGGAGGAAAAACAGATGAAAATAATTTGTTTTAACAAATTTGGCAGTAGGACACAATCTAAATAAAAAAGAAATTCCCATGCAAGGAATAAACTCACATCCAAGCAAAGATCATGATTGTTGGGCAAAGCATGAAACCAGCAATCATTTCCTCAGTTCTATGAATCATTTCTATGGCTGCTCTTCTCTGGTTTCAAGGAAATGGTCACTTTCTTTTTTTACAAAACAAGTTTGTGTAGTTAAAAGTTCAAAGTAAGTATATCATAAAGGGCTAGAAGTGAATTTTCTCCTTTTTTTTGCTCAGGATGTCGTGTGATTTGTGCCCTTCCAAACCTAATCATGTTCACATCAATGTTAATTTACAACTATTGCTTCAGTGGCTATTTGGGAAGATAAATAAGATGTTCTATGAATTGGGTGTTAGGGTTATTAGAGTATGAAATTCAAATATCTACTTTTCCTTAAGGAAGAATCTTATGATAATATCTAAAGTTTGGAGATATTTTAGTACATGAATATATGTATATGTATAAAAGTCAACAACCCTTCCCTTAATCATACCCATATCATTTATTTTATGAGATAATTTACCAGGATTTTTATGTGTAATTCAGGCAAAAAACAAACAAACAAAAAATAAAATGGGCTAAAAGAGCTTTCCATTTTGACTCTAAAAATCAAACCAAGTTGCAAGGGACCCACAATAGCCAAAACAACCTTGAAAAAGTACAAAGTTAGTGGACTCACACTACTAGATTTTAAAACTTATTATAAAGTTACAATAATCAAGACAGTATGGCACTATCATAAAAATACGACACATAGTTCAATGGAATAGAATTGAGAGTCCAAAAATAAATTATCATGAATAAATATTTATGGTTAGTTGATTTTTGACAAAGGGGTCAAGACAATTCAATGGGGGAAATTGGCTTTTCAATAAATGGTATGGTCTCCCATCCAAGTACTAACCAGGCCCGACCCTGCTTAGCTTCCGAGATCAGACGAGATCAGGCGTGTTCAGGGTGGAATAAATGGTATGGGACAACTAAATATCCACATTCACAAGAATGAAGTTAGATATCAATCTTACACCACACACAGAAAGTAATGCAAAGTGGATCACAGAACTAAATGTAAGAGCCAAAACTACAAAAATCTTAGAAGAAAACACAACAGCAAATCTTTGTGACCTTGGGTTAGGCAATGATTGCTTAAACACAACACAAAAAGCACAGATGCTCGAAGAAAAATAAGTACATTTAACTTCATAATAGTTAAAACTTTTTTGGTTTTTTTTTTAAAGATTTATTTATTTACTTGAGAGAGAAAGAGAGTGCGAGCAGGGGAAGGGTCAGAGAGAGAGGGAGAGAATCTCAAGCAGACTCCCCACTGAGTGGGGAGACCCACACGGGGCTTGATCTCATGACCCAGAGATCATGACCTCAAAGTCAAGAGTCGGATGCTCAACCGATTGAGCCACCCAGACACCCCAAAGCTTTTGTGTTTCAAATAACATCATCAGGTTAGTGATAAGACCACTAATAGAATGTAAAATAATATTTGCAAATTATATATCTGCTAAGGGAACTGTATCCAGAACATATGAAGAACTCGTACAACTCAATTATATAAAGACAACTTGATTTTAAATATGAGCAAAGGATCTAAGTACACGTTTTCTAAAGAAGATTCATGAATGGTTAATAAGCACATGAAAGATGCTCAACATCATCAGTAATTAGGGAAATGCAAGCCAAAGTCATAACGGGATGCCATTTCACACCCACTACAATGGCTATAATCAAGAAGGCAGTAACAATGTTGCTGAGGATGTATTGAAATTTGAATCCTCATTCACTGCCGGTGGAATTGTAAAATGGCACCAGCCACTTTGGAAAACAATTTGGTAGCTCCTCAAAAAGTTAAACCTAGAGTTATCATGTTTAAGTCTACCATGACCCAGCAATATATATCCAAGAGAGATGAAAACATATGTCTACTCTTAAACTTGTACACAAAAGTTCATAGCAGCATTATTCGTAACAGCCCCAAAGTGGAGACAACTCAGATGCCCACCACTGATGATTGGCTACAAATGCAGTATATCCATGTAATGGAATCTTATTAGTCAGTAAGAAGAAATGAAGTCTTGATATATAATACACCATAGATTAAATTTGAAAACATTATGCCTAGTGAAGAAGCCAGTAACAAAAGGCCGCATACTGTATGCTTTCATTAGTATGAAATGTCCAGAACAGGTAAATATATAGAGATAGAAAGTAGATCCATGGCTGCCTAGGGCTGTGGGTGAATGTGAATGCTAATGGATTAGGGGGGTTTCTCTTGTGAATGATGAAAATGTTCTAAAATTAGATTATGGTGATAGTTGCACAACTCTGCAAATATATGAAAAATTATTAACTTGTATATTTTAGTGCGTGAGCTTTGTGGTATGTAAATTATCTCTCATTAAAGTTGTTACACAGAACACAGCAATATGAAGCCTGGCTCACTCAGCTCCTGAAACGAGGTTCTGAGTTTGCAGCAGCTCGTTTGCAGCCCAGAGTGGAATGCCAGGAGGAACCATGGAGGCTTCGCCCTCACCTGTAGTCACAGCTAGGGAGATGCCTGCTCACCTTCCTCACCGGTCTCACTTTTCAAAGCTGGTACACAAAAAACAAAAGCAAAAACAAACCCAAACCAAAAACCAGGACCAAAGGAAAAAAAAAAAATCCTACCCTCCAGAAGAAAATGAGTTTTTGTATATCTAGCCAAAATCAAACATGTTTTTCAGCCCATCATTGATTTTAATGGAATTGAACTTACATCTTACTATGATACTGGAAGGACCAATCGTTGGCTGTACCATATTTCCTGGGACTTATGAATAAGCCAAACATCACAGATGTTAGAATGAACACAAACCATTTGGCCAATCTCTAATATAAATATCAAAGTTTACTTTATATTCTGTGAATTTTCATATGACTTCATAAGGCCACATTATCTGCAGAAGACACTATTTGGCAAATTACATTTACTTCAAATGATATTTGTTGTTACGATTTTAATGTATGTAACTAAACCGAAAGTTTAAAAATCTTTTGATTATTTTATTTTATTTTATTTTATTTATTTATTTGACAGAGAGAGACATAGTGAGAGCAGGAACACAAGCAGGGGGAGTGGGAGAGGGAGAAGCAGGCTTCCTGCTGAGCAGAGAGCCCGATGTGGGACTCGATCCCAGGACCCTGGGATCATGACCTGAGCCGAAGGCAGACGCTTAACGACTGAGCCACCCAGGCGCCCTTGATTATTTTAAGTTATGAACTATTACAGCAAATATATGGCATGTCAAGATTCACAGGGAAAGAGAACTTGGAAGAAATAAAAGTAAAACTGTTTATAGCATTTAAAACTTGATGTAATCTATATATTTGGTTTACTCAAAGGATAATAAATTTAAATATACAGAAAATATTTTAACATCTTCATTTAGGATAGAAAGTAGGGCTCTCTTGTGGATAAAAGGAGACAAATACCATATGATTTCACTCATACGTGGAATTTAAGAAACAAAACAGATGAACATAGGGGAAAGAAAAAGAAAAAGAGGGAGAGAGGCAAACCAGAAAATAGATTCTTAACTACAGAGAACAAACTGAGGATTGCTCAGAGAAGGTGGGGGAGGTGAGTGGGGAGGTGGGCTAGGTGGGACATGGGTATTAAGAAGGGCACTTGTGATGAACACTAGGTGTTGTATATAAGTGATGAATCACCCCATTCTAGTCCTGAAACTAATATAACACTATGTCAACTAACTAGAATTTAAATAAAAACTCAGAACAACAACAATAAAAAGGAACTTTACTCTTTTAATGAAATAATGATTTCTTCCTTATATTTAGAAGTAGGCCAAAGCGTAAGTTAGTTTTTTAAAAAGTTATAATCTCATTTAGAAAAGAAGTAGGTAGAAGTACATGTTACTTTTTTTTAAAAAAGTGATATCATCTGGAAAAGAACCATATTATTAGGTGGTTTATATCAATTTAAATAAATTATGGTAGAAACACATACTATTTTTTGGCCTAACTTCAAGTCATGAAAAACAAATAGAAGTAAAAAACCATGTATCAAATAACAGAAGAAATATACTCCAGAAAATAAAGGTGTTTTTTCTCAAAGCACATTGAAATGCATGATTAGAAGTCACTGGCAGGGGTGCCTGGATGGCTAAGTCGGTTAAACATCCGACTCTTGATCTCAAGGTCATGATCTCAGGGTTCTGAGATGGAGCCCTGCGTTGGGCTCCTTGCTCAGCGGGGAGACTGCTCCAGATTCTCTCTCCCTCTCGCTCTCGCTCTGCCCCTTTGCCTGCTCACGCTCTGTCTCTCTCTCTAAAAATAAATAAATCTTTAGAAAAACATCTCCACTGGTAATGACCATATTCCATATGGGGAAGACAGGGAATCATAATTGATACTTACGGTAGATTGTGTTATTTGGTCACAAGTCTTCCTTTCCTCCCTGCCATGGCCATTGTTCACTGTGAGGCAAAGCACAGTTCTTTGCTTCACTGACTTTGGTTTTGGCCCAAGACTTGCCTGGCCAATGCAATGTGAGGTACCATATGTCACATCCAAGCAGGACTTTATATGCTCGCAGTGTTTGGCCATCACCCTGGCGCTCCTGCCTACAGAATGAGGGGCATGCCTCGGAGAGCTGCTGCTCCTGCAGCCTGGGTCTCGGAACGAGAAACGAGGAGCAAACCTGAACCTAACTAACATTTTAAGCAGAGTTGCCACAGCTGACCTGCAGCCTCATGAGTGAGAAATAAAGGCTTGTAAGCCACCGGGGTGGGGAGGGGATTGCTTGTTAGGCAGCATCATTATGAAACTAGCTTTCTTTTTTTGTTTTCCTAAGCTTTCCAGAATCCTAAAAACATTAATAACTTCAACATAATTATACAGCATCTGATATAAAAGAAACTATGTGGAAAGGTGTATCTCAAGCCCAGAAAGGAAAATACAGTACGAAACAACTTAATTCAGGATCCTTCCTCAGCTGTCCTCAGAGTCTCATTCTGAACAGGGAATATGCTTATTACATTGCATTATACTATGATCTTTGACAACTTAAAATGAAACAAAATCCTTGCTTCCGGTTTGAACTTCTTGAAAACGGTAGCATGTTTGCAAACTTCATTACGGCCACTGTGTCCAATAATATTCTAATAACTACAGAACCAGTACTTCTACACAGAAAACCGAAGACGCAGGTTGAGATAAGACTGTTGTAACACAGCACAGATGGCATCTTTGCTCTTTATAGTGAAGGATCTATGACAGGCTAAAATACATAAAGCACGTGAAAACGATGTAATTGAAGAAGCAAGCAAAATAAGATCTCTGACATTAAAGAATGGAGATAGGCTATCACGTCAGTAATTAAAGTTTGGAAAAATAACTTTTTATGAGCGGCAGAGATATTGCAGGGGAAAGGACTTTCATTTGTCCTCTTTATGCACCATAAGAGACAAAAAGCCTGACACACAAATCATTGCAGGTGAAGTACAAGTAAGACTTTCTGCCAGATGGCTATAAACAACTCTCAGAACCATAAGAGTCAGACACAGGATTTTCTCCACCAAATATGGGAGGTATTTTTTGCTGTGCCACAGGTAAACAATGTATATCCTCAAGCCAGTGAAGGCAGGAAGATATTTACTAACAGATGCCAAAGAACATGGAATCCCAGATCCAGTGTTCCCTGATGGCTATAAATGCATCTCTTTACTATAATTCTGAGTGACTTCAGGGAAAACACTTGAAATCCTATCTAGGCATAAAGCTATAGGCACCATGTGTCAGTATAAACAAATGTGGGTACAAAAGCCAAGAAAGATAGCGCATGTCAGTTGTAAACATAACAGTGAATGAAACCAAAAGGTCTTGTGCATTAGAGAGATGTTAATAAATTCACAGGCTGAGAGCTGTAATAAACATATCCTGGCAAATTATAGTCTGGTCCTGCCCCTATAAAATCAGGCATATGTTTAGAGTTTGAATTTCAAAAGACTTTCAGTATGTCTCATTGAATCTGATATTGCATTTGTGGATCTCATTTCTGGCTGTTGATTGTGAGTTCCTTGGAGACAGAGGATAGATCTTATTCCTGTTCATCTCTCCACTTCCAAATACCTGCCATCTACCAGGAATGCGATACATTTTTGTGAAAGAGAATATGGAAGTAATATGGAAAGAGAGGAAATGGGGGAAGAAAGGAAGGAAAAAAGGAGGCCAGTTGGAAAGGCAGGGTATTGATTATTAGCAATGAATCATTACAGCTATTAGATGTCCAATAGATGGCCCTTAATCTCCAGATAATTCCTTCCTCCAGTCAGTGTTAGAGGAGTTTCCTCCTCTTATCTTTCTCCATGAAACTGATGTGATGACACATCATAAATGAATAACTATATTCATTTATAACTTCTGAATGTGCTTTAGAACTGTTGAATAAATGTAATGATTGGGAGTATAAGCTATATTGCTCATTTAACTAGAGAATGTGCAGATCTTGCTTGTATTACTTGTCATAATTTTTTTTAGCAAGAATATAAATCTTGGGGTAATACCATTTGCTATTCCAGAGCTTAAGGATTTACCAAAGCATGTACATCAAAAGAGGTAGAAGTATGGTGGTTAAGCTTGTGTACTCTGGAGTATTTGAATATTTGAATCTTAACCTTGTATTTTATTTTTTGTATAATCTTTGGCTAGTTACTTAATTTTCTCCATGCTTCGGTTTTCCTATATGTCAACTAGTGATAATAGTACCTGCAGTAATCATTATTGGCTGTTTACAAATATATTTTCTTCTTCTAGGTAAATGGAGAAATCATTTTTGCCCACTTCTTTGAAGGTAGGCATGACCATATGACTTGCGTCGGTCAACAAAATGTAAGTAGTAACGATGGGTGTCACTCCCAGTCAAAGCTTTTAAAAATCAACGTGATATTTGTCATTTTCTTTCTCGTTGTTACAGTGACTAGATATATTTCAATTGGTGGAGGCACCATCATACTAAGTCTGTATGTGACAACCAAATAGAGCACAATTTCTAATTACAGGATATGAAAGAGTAAGCAAGAAATAAACCTTCATTGTATTAAGCCACTGAGATTTAGAGGGTTATAGGTCACTGCTGTATAAAGCGGCCCATCCTGCTATGATACAGAACTTCAGTGAGTTACTATAAATACATTTAAAGAAGTAAATACATGCAATGTCTTTAGAAAGCATTCCATGGGAATTAGCTATTATTCTTATTTTAGGCTGTTGCTGCATTGGAATGGCATACCCATTAGCTGCATTTTTCGCTGCATAACTACGTTCACCTCTTCACTTGGCAATAGTTTTGTAACTCTATAAAGAGAATACAAAGGAAATTTATTTCCCCTAGCATGGTTGGTTAAAATTTGGTTTTATTAGTAGGTTAGAAAAAATTTCTTTCAGTTTCATAACTTTCTATGGGTGATATCAGGTACATTTTTGTGATGGCTGCTAAATTTAAGAAAACCTATTGAGTTTCTCTAACATATTAGCTATTATAGGAAAACTTGTTCTTTGCAGTACTGCTACAGAATTATGTGCTACAAACACAGGAATTCTGATAAATTCTGTTTCATAAAATACCCATTAAAAGCATAAGAAAGGTATGTGCTACATTATCAAATAAATATATATGTACATTTTAAGTAGGCTTTCCTCCCAATGTAGACCTTGAGCTCATGGCCCTGAGATCAAGGCTCCCATGCTCTACCGACCAGGCCAATCAGGCACACCTCAAATATGTTTTTGACAAGACAGAGCTTTTGTTCTGATTGGACCTTGATAAGAACTGAATACTTAAAATTTTACATATCTGGTGATTGAAAAAATTTTGTACAGACTAGTTTCTGGCTTCTTCCCTTTCAATCCTTGTTTCTCTTTTGCTATTAACATAGTTTCAGGGCTGGTACTGTAAGGCATGTTTAATCATGATAATGTTTCTGGCCCTGTACCTTTGTATCATCTTGCAGTGATTCAGTGTGGGGTGGGTGGAAGGGTATTTCTGGAAACCATTCCTATCCCAGGTGGCTAGCAATAACATCACCATATGTGGAAATGACTGAGAAACACATGAATATATCCCACTGAATTAAAAACAAATGAATCCCCAACTCAACTTTCTGTTAACTGAATTCCCAAAATGCTCATGGTCACTCCAACGCCGGGAGAAATGTTAATGAAAGATAAGTCAGTCAGAGTCGAACCAACTGCAGTTAATATATCTTACTTTCGCAAATTTTATGATAGATGATCACAAGAACACATTTCTCTAGCTCTTCTTAGGTTCTTACACGGAACCTGTAAAGTTTAAGCTTTGTTAACTTCTCATAAAAGTTTTTCTATTCTTATGGATTAAATATTTATTTATTTTTATGCTCATTCATCCATCTGTTCATTAATTGAAAAGTATTCACTGACTGTCTAAAATGCATTGAACATACAAATACGAATGTAAACTAGCATCCGTTCCCAGGGGGCATATGCTGTCATGGAGAGGTGGCCATGTTTATAACGAGCAGTAAATCCAGGGAGTAGCAGATACTATTTTTTTTTAAAAGAATTTTTTATTTATTCATTTGAGACAGAGAGATAGAGAGAGAGAGAGAGAGAGTAGGAGCAGTGGGGAGAGGTGGAGGGAGAGGGAGAAGCAGACTCCCCACTGAGCAGGGAGCCCGATGCGGGGCTCGATCCCAGGACCTGGAGATCATGACCTGAGCCGAAGGCAGATGCCCAACGACTGAGCCACCCAGGTGCCCCGTAGCAGATACTATTTAATGTCTATCCAATAAACATTCACCAAACCACTTCTTCTTTCTGAGCTGAACTAGAATTGTGTTGGGTAATCCATCTTATTCCAAAATCATGTTCACAAAACCATTGGTGGTAATTCTATTCTGTGCCTGCGATTGATTTAGAAATGGGCATTGGCCAATATGATGTGAGGGGAAGTCAGCTGAGGGGCTTCTGAGAATGCTTAGTGAACAATTCTTCTTCCCCTGGCTAGAACTGCAGCAGCTCCTTGCCACCAGAAAGAGCTACGCTGAACACAGAGGGGACAGAGCAGTAATGTGGAAAGAAGTACATAAGGCATTTTGTGGGGTTGGTGAGCAGCCCAATTAACCAACCCTCAAGCTACTCTGCCCCTGGACTGACAATGCTTTGGGGAATTTAGAATTCAAAAAGAAAATTTTTAATAAGCTAGAAAACTTCAAATTAAACTGTGACAAGCTATTTTTTGCCAGCTTCTCTCCTCTCTGTAAAATGGTAAAGTTTCATTTTTCATTACTTTAATTCTGGTCCAAATATGAAAAGCAACTGAATGCCTCAGAGGGTGATTTGATTATCCTTTTTATAGTTACTACATCTGCACTAATGTTTTGGGGGTTATTATGCTGTTTATTTTCTATAATTTTTCCCAATTAACAGTTATTACCAGGAGCTATCTTTGTTGAATGAATGTTACTGCATACATCAGAGAATGTGTAGTGATATAAGGCAGACAACTACCGAAAAGGTCTCTTTTTTATACAATGGTCAGGAACTAAAATATCACCTCAATGCAATGAAAATTGTACATATTCACAGGAGCATAGTGTGAATAAAGGCTGAGTTCTCTGATACAGGAGAATTTAGCTTCATTAAAAATTGTAATTTCAAAATATTCTAAGACCTTTTTTTTTCTTAAAGGGGAAAGAGATTTTTCTAAAGGGTTCTGACTGAAAAAATGCAGATACAGCCAATAAAACTGTTATCTGCGAAAGTGCTATAATAAGTTTATATAAATCTTTTGAGAATGCACTCAGAATGGAAGGGAAGATTTTGCTGTTTTTTATTAAGATGTAGTCAGGGTATAGCCAGTTGTTAAATTTTTACTTGTAACCATGTGGGCCATCTCTATAAGTTCTAACAGTCCAAAATGAGAGAATGTATTTTGTTTTGAACAACTAAGTAGTGACAGACAAGCTGTCCATAGAGTATACAGATGATAGACCAAGAGGAAAATGAGCTCTTAGTTTTTCAGTGTCCTTCACTGGAAAAATAGCCACGTGACATGTGTGGTGTGCACAGTGGGCTTCCGTGTTAGTGTTCATGCGGCTGGAAAATGTATTGCTTGAACTAAACGCACCTTCTATTGAGCATAAATGATTCAACCACAATTTAATAGGGAGATCATTACTTCTGCAAAAGGATTTTCAAGATAAGCAGTGAGGGGTCAGAGTCGACAGAGGAAATTGAGACGTTACTTGCTCAGCATTGTAAAATTGTATGGCAGTATGGATAGATATCAATTGTTCTTTATGTCAATAAGTAGAAGGGTCGATTAAAAAAAGGCATGCTTTAGGTGGGTTGTAAATACTAACACTTCTAGATATCCTTATTAATCCTTGGGGATTATTTACTTTCCTTAAATCATTTTGGTTTTAGCTTCCAATGGTGCTCTGCAAAATGATCTATTGAGGGACCAGAGTTGAGACATTTCACCATTATCTCCACTCCTATGACCTGTTTAAAGTTATGATGGCTTTCATCACATCATTCACCTTCCTCCGATAGACCAGAGTTGTATATGAGAGTTGGCTACCGACTCACAGCCTACCAGGTGATCTGAGAAGTAGTCTATGTTGGAAGGAAAGAAACAATTAATTTAAATCATGGAATTAGATGTACTGATCATTATTAAGAAACATTTTGGCCAGTTTTTGCTCTTCAGAGTCAGTGTGTAATGCTGCTCACACGTGTGATTATAAACTTTCAAATGCAAGGCATATAAACATTAAGCTGAGGAAGCTTTATATGTTGGCTGTAACAAATCTTATAATTACTAGAGGCCAAATATATTTTAAAAATGACATGTGTAATACATTTTTGGTACAAATGATTCAAATTTTACGGAACTGTATAGAGTAAAACACCTTAGCTCCTCTTCATCTTTCTCCCCACCAGTAACAACTGTTGGAAAAAACAAAAAGTAACAACTGTTGAGCTTGGTGAGTATCACACCAACTCCGTTTCAGCATATTTTGCTTCTTCATTTGTAATGTAGTATTTCATTCAAAACAGATCAGTGCATCAGATATCCAAGTAGCTTAAAAAGCCTTTGCAAGTCACAGATTCATTCATTCAATAAACATACACAAATTTATTTGGATAGTATTATGCTCAAATTTTAAATTTTCAATATAGCTTTTGATTTTTTCTTTTAACAATATGTTTTGGAGATCTTTCCAAGTCAATCCATTAAAGTCTGCTTCATTATTCTTAATGTTTGCATAGTATTTCATAGTATGAATGTATAATTATTGCCACTTGCAACGACATGGATAGAGCTAGAGAGTATTATGCTAAGCGAAATAAGTCAGGGAAAGACAAATACCATATGATTTCACTCATATGTGGAATTTAAGAAACAAAACGAGCAAAGGGGAAAAAAGAGAGAGAGCAAGGCAAACCAAGAAACAGACTCTTAACTATAGAGAACAAACTGATGGTTACCAGAGGGGAGGTGGGTGGGGGGATGGGTGAAACAGGTAATGGGGATTAAGGAGGGCACTTGTGATGAGTACCTGGTGTTGTATGGAAGTGTTGAATGTATAATTATTAATTTAAAATTCCTGTATTGGAGGATACTCAATTTCTTTCAATTTTTCTCTATCACAAACAATGCTATCAATACCCTATATGTAATTCTTTGTTCTCATGTGAAAGTATTTCTGCAGAGAGTCCTCGTTAGCTAAGAGTTGCAAATTGAAATTTTGAGATACTGCCAAATGCTCTTCAAAACAGATTTATCAACTTATACTCCCACCAATAGTGTATGAGAGTGCCTATTTCCATTTATCACTGCCAGCTCTGAATATTATAAATCTTTTAAATTTCTGCCAGTACTATGGTTGAAGATACAGTCTTGTTGTTTTAGTTTGCATTTTTCTGATTACTAGTGAGGTTGAACAAGTTTTCATATTTACTGTCATTTGTATTTCATCTTCCATGAATTGCTCTTTCTTTTCCATTATTTCTATTGGCTATTTGCTTTTTTCTCTTGATCCATGAACCAAACGTCTTATCATTTTTGTCTTTACCTACTTACCTTTGCCTTTTGTTAATCCTGATGCTGATTCTGTATATTTTCCCATGCATGTGTGTGGTACAGCAGTTATAAAAAAATGCTTAATACCATGCCTGGGAGGCTCAGTTGGTTAAGTGTCTGCCTTTGGCTCTGGTCATGATCCCAAGGTCCCGGGATCCAGCCCTGCTTTGGGCTCCCTGCTCAGTGGGGAATGTTCTTCTCCCTCTCCGTCTGCCCTTCCCCCTGCTCTTGCTCTTTCTTGTTCTCGCTCTCTCTCAAATAAATAAATAAAATCTTTTAAAAGAATGCTTAACAGATTTTCATTACAAAAGTAAAAATACAAATAGTTTCTTCATTTTTGTAGAAAGTAGTTTTAATTTCATGTCTTTCATTTAAAACACTTCAATGTGCAATATGAAAAAAAAACCACTTCAGTGTGCAAATATTTGGACATTGAAATGTAAAGAAACCATGACAATATAATTAAAGTCATGTCTTTATTTTTAGGTTCAATGCCTTATACTAAAATCACTGAGAAGTTGGGGAACCCAACCATTTTTCACTTTCACATTTGTCATTCAATAACATTCAAATCCCTCTGTTGCAAACAGTAGGTATATAAAAATACATGTTATTATTAGATATTACCGTCAAGGAACTGGAAGTCTAACCAGAAAGACAGTTATGTACACACTTGTACAGAGATCCCAAAGAGCCCGGGCCATGGTTGGGTGAGTCTATACAGTACACTTGGGGGCCAGGCCTGCCAGAAGTCTGTTTCTACAAGGGAACTCTCTCAGAAAGCACAACACAGGATAAAAGAGTGAGCATTACGAGACTGATGTGTTAAATGAATCCTTAGACATCAGAGAATGGAAGTGAGTCTGAGGATATTGTGCCTGGGGCTGTAATTTCTTGATACATTTCCACCATTGGGCTTATAGTTGAGTCATTTGTAGACTTGAGCAGGGAAAAAGGAAGGGGGAGCTAAAAGTCCAAATGACAGAGATATTTCATTAAAACTCTAAAAGATATCAAAGATACAAGATACAAAGATACAAGTACTCTGGGAGCTCTGTAATCAAGTGTACTCTGAAGAAGCAAAAGTAACTCCTCTAACCATTACACAGTAGAAAATCATGCAGCACCATTTCCCATAATAGGTGCCACTGAAAATCAATTGCTAGTGGAAGGCAAGCAAAAGATTGTATGGTCAAATAACTTCAGGTCACAAAGGGTTAGACAAATGTCTTAACATTGAGTCTTCTGAGGGCCTTTCATAAGTTAATGTGCCTTGGTGAATCGGCAACAGAGAAACAGAGAACTAAAATAACTTAAAAACAGACCCTCTGGGGTTCCTGGGGAAGCATTTCTCAAAGAAAGATGCTTTGGCATATTAAGGGCTCTGGTACCTCGACGTACACACCATAGATTCTCCTCTGTTCACGTTCAAGACAAGATGAAGGTAAAAACCAAAATAGCTGAGGTTATTTACTCTTAGGTGTACTTAAAAGCAAATGATTGACTAGGGACTGAATTAAACATCTAATTATACTCCAGTTAATGATTCTTTCATTAAGCATGTGCCATATTATAGTACATTAATCAGGCGTGAGATACTTAGTGTTACTTTTAAACAGTTTCCTGCAACCTTGTTTATCACACCCACCAGTACCACAGGATGCATTCCACCTATATCAAGCACTTATTCCTCCCTCTGTAACTGTTCCTCTCTGCACTCTTCCTTTTTAGGCTGCCCAGAAAGCCCTGGAATTTTCCTTTCCACCTTTCTCTATTTTTTCCTCACATCTGTGCTACAGCGACGCTGTTGGCTCTATACTAAGAATACACCGAGAATTGGCTCACTTGTAGTCACCTCCGTTTTTCTTTTTAACTCCTTCAAACGTCTTAGAATTTGGAGAAGGCAGTCACACTTTTACCTTTTAAGTTAAAAGACTACAGACTGACATCCATCATAACAATAGTCTATTTTTGATGTAAGATTCAATTTATCTATGTATCTACACATTCTTGAAGTTGGATAGAAAGACTGGATGGAATAAGTTAGTTTTCATTTTTGTAAGGTATATAAATACATATTCAGAAATTATAGAGAACAAATGTTTCAGATAGAGTTATCACACTTGGTGACATAAAAGGAATTCCAAAGTTATGCTGATGAAGTTAGGTTTTGGTCTTCTAGGGTCCAAAGCAGGAGTTATGCTATGTACATTCTTTAGGATGTCACCTTCTGTTGGGTTTTGGTTGCTCTTTAAACTTCCCAATCCAAGGCCTGTGGGTTTTGTTGAACCATAAAACCAGAACTGAAGCAGGTCTCTGATTGCTTTCTGCTGTTTTTATGGTGAATTGAATGAATAACAATGTCCTGCTATTTCTTAGTTTGTCTCCTGCAAAGCACAGGCCCCAGAAATGTGATTTTCCTCTGGTTGGGAGCATGCATCCCCATATGGCTGTATGTCTTGACATATTAGAATCCTGCCAAGTTCTAATTGCTCATGTAATTTCACCCCAAATTCTGATGCCCACCCCTGCCTGCTGGCTCAGAAATGACAAAGTAAGTAGAAAACGGTTGTGCCATAACCTTCAAATAGAGTGGGATGGGAAAAGAAGGGGGCCCACTGGCTTACAAGGTTGTGGCTTCAGAGATGTATTTTAGATGATGGCACTGAGTAACAAACACAGTGGCTTGCTTCAGCAAATGGTTTCCTTGTCTCCTTTTAATTGAATCAGTCAGTTATTAGACTCAAATAACCATTTCTTAAAGTGGTTGCAATGAGCAGAAGCCATTGTACTGTACTTTTCACGGACTTGATTCAAACTCTGTAATTGGATTTTCCTGATTCCTCTAAGTCATGAGGGCTACAACACTAGCAGAAACCAGCAGAAGCTGGTCTTGTCTAACAAAATTTTGTTTTCCTCCTCTTTCGGTTGAAGATGCAGAATATGGGTCTACTAATTAATAAAATGATTAGGTAAATTATCTTATTGCAATAAAAAAGGAAAATGACTTTGTATAGCAAGAAGTCCCCAGATATTCTTAAAAACTGCATGCTCAAATGGATAAAACTGAATTGCTGACAAGAAATACATTGTAACTATTCTTGCACGAGCATGTGATGAAGCATTAGTAAGAGAGCCAGGATGGATCATTGTAGCTGTATGAAGATCCTTAGGTGGGTCGTAGAAGTGAGACAATATGTGCACTTGGTTGGAATGCAGTTCCTGGTACTTAGAAAGAAGCACAGCATTGTTAATATTCTCCCATTACCATTCACATAGACATTATTTCCTGGGCAATGAATCGCTACCTAATCATCTAGGGTTTTATTCTTCTTGGTATAGTGTTGTGCTTAGCTTGTAGGTTTCTCTCTGTTTTTTTGCATACACATCATTTCAAGTATAGCTCTTTCTTAGAAAATGCTGCTTTTTCCACTGGAATATATATATATACATATATATATATACATACTAGTTTCAGGTGCACAATATAGTAACTCGGCATTTATATACATTGTGAAGTGATCACCATGATAAATCTGTTATTATCTGTCACCACACAAAGTCGTTACAATATTATTGATTATATTCTCTATGTTGTACATTACATTCCTGTATCTTGGTTATTTTAAAACTGGAAATTTGTAACTTTTAATCCCCTTCCGTATTTCACCCATCTCCCACCCCTACCCCTTTGGTAACCACCAGATTGTTCTCTGTATCTATGAGTCTGTTTCTGTTTTGTTTTGCTTCTTTGTTTTGTTTTGTAGATTCCACATATAAGTGAGATCATACCATATTTGTCTTTCTCTGTGACTTATTTCACTCAGCGTAATACCCCCTAAGTCCATCCATGTTGTCACTAGTGGCAAGATTTCATTCTTTGTTATAGCTGAGTGGTATTCCATTATATAAATATACTATATCTTCTTTATCCTTTCATGTATTGATGGATGCTTCCATATCTTGGCATTTGTAAATAATGTTGCAATGAACATAGGGGTGCATATATCTTTTCAAATTGGTGTTTTTGTTTTCTTTGAATAAATACCCAGAAATGGAATTGCTGGATTGTATGGTATTTCTTATTTTTAATTTTTGGAGGACACTCCATACTGTTTTCTACAGTGGCTGCACCAGTTTGCATTCCCATCAACAGGGCACGAGGGTTCCCTTTTCTCTACATCTTTGCCAACACTTGTTATTTCTTGTCTTTTTGATACTAGCCATTCTGACAGGCATGAGGGAATAATTCATTGTGGTTTTGGTTTGCATTTCCCTCATGGTTAGTGATGTTGAGCATCTTTTCATGTGTTTGTTGGCCATCTGTATGTCTACTTTGGAGAAATGTCTATTCCGGTCTTCTGCCCATTTTTTAATTGGGTTGTTTGTTTTTTTGATGTTGAGTTGTGTGAGTTCTTTATGCATTTTGGATATTAACCCCTTATCAGTTATATCATTTGCAGATATCTTCTCCCATTCAGTAGGTTGCCTTTTCATTTTGTTGATGGTTTCTGTCACTCTGCAAAAGCTTTTTAGTTTGGGGAGTCCCATTTATTTCTTTTCCTTTGGAATGTTTTTAAAAAGAATTTTCTGGAAAAGTTTTTACACCCTACTCCTACATAAGTTATATTATTTAAATCAAGGGTAAAATATATTCTTGTTAACAGTAGACAGAATTATAATTAAAAATTATTGCAGGGGAAGCAAGAGGCAGTTTTGTTAGATGAGTCAGACATATTTCAGGCGAAATTTGATTAAGATGGCCCTGACCTGCCACAATGGGACATGAACCCTTTGTTCCCTTTGTACTCAGAAGTACATCAAGTCCTGAGCAAACAAATTTTGTAAAAGATGGACTTGGGCCTAGTCTATAGATACCCATGGAACAAGGTTCACCCTGACTGGTGGGCCTTTTTTTGGGAAAGCTTGTATTGAGGTCCTCAAATTATAGTAACCGGTCCTTGCATATGACCTAGAGTGGGACTAAAAGCTTCAACCTGATACTAACCTATCTTCCACCAGATCACGAGAGGCTGCAGGCAAGACATCCCAGAACTCAGCTAGATAATCACAGGAAAGCTAATGTTCCAGAAAGTGCTAATTCAGCTTGTTTTCCATCAGTGAAAAGTAGGTAGGGATGTTATCCATTCAAGGCAATAGTTTACCCCTTTCCTCCCCTGTTCTATGTCTGGAATTAGCAGGAATATTCACACCACTCCCTGTCCTGGGTAACACCAGTTGTTTCTTCCTTTTTTTTTCTCTGTCTCCCTCTTCCTGTCTCTATGTTTCCCTTCTTCTCTTAAGCTTTTTCACACTGAAGTTATTGTAATTATAGCTCAGAAATGTTTTTTTGCAAACCAAATACATGCAACTCTGACTTTAGAGAAACAGAAACTAGTGATAGGGAAGTGGTGTAAACGTAATTAATCTTTAAAGAGCTTTCTTCATTTAAAAAGAGAATTCTCCACCACTCTCTGTATAATAGCCAGTCTCCCCAGGGCCTTTACTTATGGCCAGGTATACAGGTATGAGCTTTCAAGAGACTCGGTTCTGCATACTTCTGTGAGACATGAGGAGGTGTTACCTGGTGAAGTTTCCATTTCTTTCTCACTACCCAGATCATTTTCACTTTGGAATGTAAAGGCATCAAAGCTGAGGTTGCAATATGAAAAATCCATTTTAGCAAAATCGATTTTAAGGAAAAATATATAATTTAGTATTTTAGGGTAAGGAATAAGGTTCTGTTCTGACATGATCCTGCGAGTGGTCACTTAGGCAAAATGGTAACAATAAAATCAATCTTAACACAGTTTAAGGAGGAGTTATTTGGACATATTCAAAGGTATTTTTTGGCCCTTTCTCCTTACCTCCCTCCTTCCCCTTCTATCTTTTTCCTTCTTCCTTATCTCTTTTCCTTTCATTTTCTTTCCTTCTTTCTTCTTCCCTCCTTTCTGTCTTTCTTTTAAAACTAAAGAGCACTAGGGATGCCTGGTTGGCTCAGTTGGTTAAGCCTCTGTCTTTGGCTCAGGGCTCAGGTTATGATCCCAGGGTCCTGGGATCGAGTACTGCATCAGGCTCCTTCCTCAGTGGGGAGACTGCTTCTCTCTCTGCCACTCTCCCTGATTGTGCTCTCTCTCTCTCTGACAAATAAATAAATACAATCTTTTAAAACAAAACAAAACAAAACAAAACAAAACAAACAAACAAAAACTAAAGAACAGTAGGCCAGGAGTGCAGCAGGAAATCTGCTCTCTCCACCATGCATTTGGCTATTTTGCCTCCATGTGACCTTCACAGGTGTTTGACAGTGAAACTCTTGTTTTCTACCTAAACTGTCTCTAACTACCTCCCATCCCCCAACAATAACATGTAAAAAGAATTACAGTAAATAAATGCCTGGTCTTGAAAGCCAACAAAACCTCCAAACTTGCAGAAATAAGAATAGTTTGGAAAAGGACAGGTCATAGCAAAACAGTGTTCAGAGAGGAGATGCAGGGAGAAAAGTGTTGGGGTTATCATTAAAAAGGCAGCAGAAAGTAGCATTCTTCAGAGTTGGAAGTTGGAGTATTATTTGGTAGACCTGTAAAAGCGCTTTGGGTGATTTAATAGGTAAGAACCAGAACTTGAAATTGGAATTGAAAAAGACTTATTACATAATTTAGTCCCTTTGGTAAGGAAAGGAACAATACAATTTTGGATCTAAATTTAATTGGGATTTAACTAGATTCTTTGAAACTTTTCCATTTTTCATCTGAAAAGCACAAAGTGCTCATCCTTTCAGGAATAGTGATGGACTGCATAATCCAATAGTGCACAGTGTATCCTAAATCAACTTCTGAGCAGCCACAGTGGTGCAGTCAAAGGTATTCCAACTGCAATGAGAATCTAAACAGCTTTGCCTTGTGCATAGGGAAGAAGGTTAAACCTTTTGGGTAGAAAATGATCTGAATCATAGCTTCTATTCCTACTTTTTTTTACATTGAAAATCTATGTTAGGATTCCATCTTTTGCCCTAAGAATGCTGCAGCAGTTTCTTTTTTTTAAATTTTATTATGTTATGTTAATCACCATACATTACATCATTAGTTTTTGATGTAGGGTTCCATGAGTCATTGTTTGCGTATAACACCCAGTGCTCCATTCAGTACATGCACTCTTTAATACCCATCACTAGGCTAACCCATCCCCCAACCCCCCCACCCCTCTAGAACCCTCAGTTTGTTTCTCAGAGTCCATAGTCTCTCATGGTTCATCTTGCCCTCCGATTTCCCCCCCTTCATTTTCCCCTTTCTACTGTCTTTTTTTTAACATATAATGTATTATTTGTTTCAGAGGTACAGGTCTGTGATTCAACAGTCTTACACAATTCACAGCGCTCACCATAGCACATACCCTCCCCAATGTCTATCACCCAGCCACCCCATCCCTCCCACCCCCCACCACTCCAGCAACCCTCAGTTTGTTTCCTGAGATTAAGAATTCCTCATCTCAGTGAGATCATATGATACATGTCTTTCTCTGATTGACTTATTTCGCTCAGCATAATACCCTCCAGTTCAATCCACGTCGTTGCAAATGGCAAGATTTCATTCCTTTTGATGGTCTGCAGCAGTTTCTTAATAATTCCTGCTTACATAGGGCACTTAAAAAAAAATAAAGGAGCATTAAATCATTTTGGACTGAGTCTATCCAAAGTAAAAGGTATTTTAAAGTACCATCTTCCATGCAAACAATACCAAGTCTAGAGCAAGGAGACTTGATATTAAAGAATAATAAGGCAATGTGTGAATTAAGCATATTATATTTGACTTCTATCAAGGACTAGGCCACTTGCATAACCCAACTGAATATGCATTCATAAACCCATACTTTCCAACACATAGCTCTCTCTCACATGCTACTCTGCAATCAAACAAGAACAGACTGAAGCCAGCTTTTTTAGAAAGTATTAGACTGACTGGATAAGAATTTATCTTACCTGCTTCTTCTTTATGAACATATTATAGAAGTCCATATTTCTTGTCACCTGTCATTATTCTGTTTTTCCCTCAACCCTACCTTGCCCCAGCCTTCTGGGATAATAGAATTGAGAGAGAGAAGCAGGCAGTGATTGAACAGAGTGGCTATTTGTAAACTTGTTAAACTCCATGTCTTCCGGTCTCAGCCACTTTTCTGTTCTGAGGAGGGCATTTGTGATACAGACAGGCCAAGTGTAGAATGAGCCACATAAGTGGTATCATTTACATTTTTACAGATGGAAAAACAGACTCTGGGTGATATACTAAAAAATGTATGATCAGTAACTGAGTTGACACCACACATAGGCCACCAAGGATCCTGAAAGAAACTAATATAGACCTTCTAGAAGATCTTCTAGGATAATTTAAACTTAGGTATTCTTAGAGGTTCTTTATCATCCCACAGCTCCCAGATCTGATGAGTGAAACCCTCATTGTGAAAGGCCTAGGAGCCCAGAGAAGATGAATAGCAGTAGGCTAGTGAAAAAAATTAGAGATGTCTTCACAAAACCTGTTTTGAAGAAAAAAGCAGAAGTGCATCTATGGTGGTGATGATTTACAAAGGATCTCTGTGGAAATGGAATGTACTAGAATGAAATGAGTGTGCCACATGCTAAAAATTCATTAAGATATTAGACATTGTTCAAATCAAAGAGAGTTTTTTTTCATCCTGTTTAAAGGCATGATGTATCCCCATAATCTGTTGTCCATAAATTACTTGGCAGTGAGTGATCCATACATACCCTGTAGGCTGCAGGACCAGACACTCGCAAATAAGAAACTGCCATTGAGTAGGAAAGGTCCTAAAACATGATATGCCCATAATCAACAGGTCGGCCTGGGTTTGGCAATGACTTCTCAGGAGACCTGAGAAAACCCTATGGAAAGAAAGATGGCCTAAGAGATGGAAAAAGTGGTGAAGTAGGTAAGTCTTTTTGTACTAGTACTAGAGATGACCAAATATTCTGTTCTCTACTATATTTGTGTGGGTCTATCTAAGAAGAAAGGGTTACTTTTGTCTCTTTTTGTCTAATGTCGTCCCAATTTTTGCTAAAGATACCAGTCAATGGCATTTTCAGACCCTTATGGGAAGCATTTTTTATCCTATATTTAATTACCTATAATCTAGCTGTATTTATGGTGTTTTATGTGGATATTTAGGAATATGCATTGTAATTTATAAAGCTAATTATGAAGTATTTTATTTCCAGGAAATAGGTAAGGTCTTTTCTGCCCTTGTTTGATTGGTGTATATTATAGCTAGCTCCTCATTATCTGTAGAAGGGATGGTCCTCTTAGGTAGGATGTTTATTGCACAGAAAATCCCCCAACTACATTTCAATATGCCTAGAAAGTGGGCTTTTCATCAAACTTGCTAACAAGTTGCAACAGATGAGTGATTGTTCCCCAGAGAAATAGCCAAAATGCATTAAGGAGAAGGCAGAAGAAGCTGAGAGCCGAGATAATCCATCAGTTAGTTAATTCACACCTGAATAATTGAGAGTTTTCTTTCCAGTAATTGAATATTTATGAAGGTCCCACAATGTGCTGGAAAGTAGATGTGCCAAATAAAAATACCAAATAAAACCAACCTGCACACAGTTTATGTTTAATACAGATCTTACTACTTGACTGGAACATGCAAAATAGAGTGTGGTTTCAAACTTCAGTGTGTATAAGAATAATGTGCAGGAGTGTGTCTGTTAAAATTGCAGATTTCTAGGTGAACCTCAGAGGTATTTCTCAGGAATCTTAATTTTTAACAATTTACCCCAGATAATTCTGAAGCAGGTAGTCTAGAGACTTCTCTTGGAGAAATTATCAATGCAGATAGTGACAGAAAAAAGTTTATTTCCTAGACGGCACAAGATAAGAAATCATAGATAAACTGACCTATGAACTGAAGAAAGAGAAGAGGCCAAAAGAGAATGCTTATTTGCAAAAAGGAGAGCATGGGCATAAAGAAAAGAAAAGAAAACAAAACAAAACAAAAAAAAGGAAAAAAAAGAAAAAGAGGATAGATAATTAAATAATGGTAGAGATTATTGTAGTTATAATGCTACGATATCTCGAATTTATTGTGAATTACTTACAGTTCATGAAAGTTACACCACAGATGTGAACAGCTTCTGCCTTCTCACAGCTCAGTCAGGGCTCACTAGCATCGTAAAAGGAAGCCCAGGCTCCAGAGGGGGCCCATACAACAGATGCAGCTATTTATACTCGATTGTACCACAAGCTTCAATAAATAGTATAATGAACGTCAGAAAAGAAATTTCATTGGTTAAATTGGTGGCTTTTTAACCAGCATAATGGCTGTTAGAAGTGGTGAAGTTAATGGCACTCAAGATATGTAGATTGGCTAAAATAATTTAGTGATTAACTTCTTCCTCTTGCATAATCCGGGTATAGAAATGCAGACAGACCTGTAGCTCACTTGACAGTCACCTGTCACCTGAGGGATTGATTCTAATCTCTCAATAATCTCTAAATGGTTCAGACAGTGAATCTGAATCTGATTGCCTGGCCTATAAGGCTACAGAATCTTGGCCTTGGGATGGCCTTGGGATGTTGTCTAGACTTCCTTAATTGATAGTTTTTCAGGCAAGATGTTTAGGGAATCCCTTACAAGAATGGAGAGTTAGAGCTTCATTGATCTTACAGAACAAATGGTAGGAATGTCTTGTACTGGTTTGTTAGTAAATATTTGTATGTTAAATGTTGATACGTGAGGCAGAATTGTTCCGACCTGCTCTAATTTTAACTTGAAGCAAGTTCCTGAGAGTGGTTGCTCATTCTCAGTCACCTCAAGTGTTTAGGTTGGTACAGTTATCTACTAAAAAGACTTTATGAGTTAGTTGCCATGACCCATTTGGCATAGACCAGTACTCACACAAATGTGAAAAAGTAAAACCTCAATTGCGAGAGAAATTTAGTGAATCTTCTTTTGGTGATCTTTCTCTTGTGAGAAAAACTGATAAAGCAACCTAGTTTTTGTGTTTTCTCTATTCATTGTCCTGCTCTTCTGGTCCAGAAAAGATATGAAAGGGTCAACAGAAATGGTGTCCAAAGGCATACAGCTTCTGCTGGGTCATTCACTCCATGATAAAGAGCAAATATGAGAAGCAAGGATAGAATTTTGCTCTTTCAAACACTTGTCCACTGTGCTCTCTACTGGGCCAGGATCTCCGTGTTATTTTAGATCTTGCCTAGGTGATTCTTTAAAAGATATATATATTTTTTTCCTTTTTACTCTGAATGTCTCAATCCATCCTCCCCTACCCACCCCCCCAGGTAATTGCTGGTTAAAAAAAAAAAAAGAATTAAAGCTAATCAGGAAGCTCTAGTTGTATGTTCCTCAATTTTCCCTGCTTAATATTTTAAAGTAATCAGATGCTTTCAGTATATCAGCCTAGAAAAGAAGTTATATCAGTTAAGACCTTTCACATTTATTTATCTATAGGCACTCAGATATGAAAATGTTCAAATGTGTTACATGATAATTTAGTTTTCTACAGTAAAAGTGAAACTGTAACTAGGAAAAGGGAAATTTTATATCTATATCTATATATCTATAGCAACATCTTTTCAGAGGTGATATTGTATGAAATAAATTCAGAACTTGTAACCCAATACCCTTTTTTTGTTTGTTTGTTTGTTTTTTAAGATTATTTATTTATTTATTTAACAGAGAGAGACACAGCGAGAGAGGGAACACAAGCAGGGGGAGTGGGAGAGGGAGAAGCAGGCCTCCCGTGGAGCAGGGAGCCCCATGTGGGGCCTGACCCCAGGACCCTGGGACCATGACCCGAGCAGAAGGCAGAAGCTTAATGACTGAGCCACTCAGGCGCCCCCCCAATACCCTTTCATGTTGAATGGTAACCATATCTATGAGGTCATTTCAACATATGAAAGAGTCAAATTATGGAGCAGCAGATTATTTAAGCTATAGACATTGTGAATGTTTAAGAATGTTACTCTAAAATGTCACACTTTCAATAAAAGTAGATTTAGTCTGGGTTTTCTCTCACTTTTACAGTTATTTGATTTATTAGATAATGTTAACATGCAGGGAGAAAGTGAGAGATACCTATAAATAACTGTATATGTTTGCCACAATTTACCAGCTAATTATCATTTTGAGATATGATATGATGGTTCTGATTAATAAACCAAAAGGGAAACTCAATTATGAATGCATGCAATCAAACTTCATAAGTAAGCCAAAATAAACCCGACATTTATAAGTCAGAATAACCCATTAAGGAAACTAATATAGTAGTGTTCCAAGGCTACATTGGGTGGAAAATAATGCTCTCTTGTTTAATGGAAAGAGGTAGGTAATACTTAAAAGACAAACTTGTTGGAATTTTGCATATTACAACAGGACACTGAAGTAAAGGTCTCACCTCAAAAGAGGAATAACAATGTCTTCAATTCTTTTTTTTTTTTCCCTATCTCTGAGATTTGAAGCAATGAGAGGCTGTCTTCAATTGAACAATTGAACAATGTCTTCAATTCTTTTCAATTGAGTTCAAGGAATAGTTCTTGGGTAACAAACTAAAGCCTCTTCTCCAGATGGCTCTTCTTAGTTAAAGGAAAGACAGCCTCTCATAGTTTCAAATCTCAGAGATAGGAGATTTTATGGGTTGAACTGCATCTCCTCCAAATTCCTAAGTTTAAGTTCTAACACCCAATACCTCAGAATATAAATGTACTTGGAAATAAGATTGTTGGAGACATAAATAGTTAAGATGGGTCATACTGGGATTGTGTGGGTCCCTGATATCTGGTGCCTATATAAAAAGAGGAAATTTGGACATAGAGAGTCACACAAGGAGAATGCGATGTGAGCATGAAGGCAAACATAGGGATAATGCTTCTCTAAGCCAAGGACATCAAAGATTGTCAGCAAACCATCAGAAGCTAGGACAGAGGATGGAACAGATTCTTTCTCTCAGCCCTCAGAAGGAACTAACCTGTATAGACCTTGATCTCAGACTTTTAGCCTCCAGAACTATGAGAGAATAATTTTTTTTTTAATTTAAATTCTAGTTAGTTGACATACAGTTCAATATTGCTTCAGGAGTAGAGTTCAGTGGTTCATCATTTACATATAACACATAGTGTTCATCATAACAAGTGTCCTCTTTAATACCCATCACCCATCTATCCCATCCCCCAGCCACCTCCCTCCATCAACACTGTTTGTTCTCTGTAGTTAAGAGTCTCTCATGACTTGTTTCCCTCTCTCTCCTTTTTCCCCTCCTGAATGTTCATCTGTTTTGTTTCTTAAATTCCACATATGAATGAAATCACATGGTATTTGTCTTTTCTGATTGACTTATTTCACTTAGCATAATACGCTCTAGCTCCATCCATGTCATTGCAAATAGCAAGATTTCATTAGCTTTGACAGCTGAGTAGTATTCCATTGTAAATATATGCCACATCTTCTTTATCCATACATCAGTCCATGGACATTTGGCCTCTTTCCATAGTTTGGCTATTGTTGATAAGGCTGCTGATAAGGTTATTCTGACCATCAGAGTGCATGTACTCCTGAGAGAATAAATTCTTAAGCCACCTAGTTTGTGGTACTTTATTATGGCAGCCCTAGCTAATTAATACAGGGGTAGAAATAACACTGAAGACAAAATCTCTGTCCTCAAAGTGCCTATGATCAGTTGTTTTATTGTTAAAGTAGAGAATCCCATTGGTAGAGTTTTGTCACTTAAATAGCAACATCAGGAGCCTGGAATTAGAAACCGGTAAAAGGGAAAATGTATGTTACACAGGGCTGAATTTTGATGAGGTTGAAGATGAAGGGGACAGGCATTAATGTCTTGAAATGGCTGACCATAAGATCAAAGCAGGGAAGACAAGTGAGGGAAAACAATGTAGGAAAGGTGTGTATTGATGAGCTACATCAAGCACAGGAAAAGGAGGGTCAGTGGGAGAAGTGGAAGACCAGGTGGTTATAGAATTTTGCTTTAAAGACTTGTACTCTTTTAGCTCTGGATTTGGGTAGACGTACTCTCTTTGGAGGACAAATATGAGGACACTGGATTTTTTTTAACATTTTAAATATGCCAATATATTTCTGAATTCTAATGAAAAGCAAGTAGTTGTTGCCTTGTCAATATTTCCAAAAAAATCTTAAAAAATATTACAAAATATTTTAGACCCATAAAAGCCACATAGAGATCAGTACAGTGATCATCCATATATACACTGGTTGGCTTTAAAAATACAGCACTTCTAATACAGTTTAAGTCCCAGGGTTTCCTCTTCCATTTACCATTTCTGCCCCTGACTCCCACCCCCTGGTACCGCCTACTCTAAACTTGGGTGTTTATCATTCACATGCATTCTTTTTTACATTTCCCTTTTGAGTCATCCAGATCAGAGGCAAGAAGGCGCAAGTCATTATACCCGTCAAGTTGCCCCTGCCAGTTATTGGTCCAAGGCTGTCCCTGAGGGGATGTTAATTCTAAATTGCTTCCCAGCTCTTTTTGCCTGCAGGCAAAGTGGGCGCCAACAGTCTTGGGAGCAGCCTTCTGACAAAGCCCAGGGGGGCTGACTGGTGGAGTAAATGCATACTGGAAGCCTGTGTATATAAAGATGGTAAAGGCAGATGAGAAACAGGAGAAGCATGCTGTCAGTGTCAGCTACATGCCCTATCTCATGGATATTTATTTTCTTGTTGGTGGCCGTTTAATTCAAGCAGATCTTTACTCCATTTTTTTTTAAGATTTTATTTTTAAGTAATCCCTACATCCAACGTGTGGCTTGAACTTACAAACCCGAGATCAAGAGTCGCATGCTCTACTGACTGAGCCAGCCACCCCATCCCAGTTTTTAATAGAAGATGCTGAGTATACCATAAAACACAGGCATCTTCAAACATTCCCTAAAGATTTATTTTATTTTTCAATTTAAGAAGTAATATAAATCTCCCATAAAATTCTTCTGTATGAAAAATCAGTTGAAGGGAGGGAGACTGTTTATTCTGGATTGTCAGAGATGAAGGGAACTGGGAAATGAGTTAGAACTCCTCACAGAGAGCAGCTTGCTTTGATGCCTTAGGTCTGGGTGCTGCAGGCAAGGGATCCTTGTTGCAGGTGAGGACAGGGCTTGTGTCCAGTCCTCTTAAGATAACCCTCCATCAAAGAAGAATCCTCTGTTCTCCAGGATGCTTCCAATGCCTTCTTAACTTTCCAGTTTATAGCTGGCTTAATCCTTGGCTATTTTGTTTAATGCTTTGAAAAGAATATTTCATCTTTACTGTCTTTTTTCTCACTTGTTTAATTAATATGTATTTTTTAAGTTATTTTTTTTTTAAGTGGGAATCAGAGGGTATTTGAAAAGGGATAGGCTGATTGCTCAAGCCCAAGGCAGAGAGGCCTGATATCTGTTCCTCCTTCCTCATCTCCCCTCCCCGCCCTCAATCTTAGATTTTGAAATACTGAAAAGATTTCTATCTTCTATTTGAGCTCTGGATGGTCTACGGGACCTAAATGGAAGGCTTGTGGGGTAGGATGGCATCCTACATCATACATAAACAATGCTTTTGACATCTCGACATTTACGAAGGGGAGAAGTATACTTTTCTACCCAAAGAGCAAAGTACTTTTCACAAATTTGCCGGGGAGCAGTCTGAGAGTAGTGCTGATTTTGTCCTTGCAGCTCATGTGCTGTGTATACAAAGATTACGGGGACATCCACGAGAATCCAACTGTGAAACCCTCCAACTTGTGCCTATTTGAGAAATCCTGAAGATGTGATGGGGTAGTAATGCTTAAGGAGAATCCCTGAAATGAAAGCAAACCTCATTACAACTTCAATTCTGGGATCCTTTTACTCAAGTATTAGAATTTCCCTTTTAATGGTTTGACCTAAAACTAACCACCTAACATCCAACAACCACCACAGAAAACACAAACTGATCACCTCGCGAGGGAGAATTTTACACTTCTCCCAGTTTTCAGCTCTTCAGGAATTGGTTAGTATGGTGAATTCTGTCCCTCCAAAAATCATACATTGAAGTCCTTACCCCCAATTTGATGGTATTTGGGGGGGGGGCGGCTTTCAGAGGTAATTAGGTTTAGATGAGATCATAAGGGTGGGGATTAGTGTTCCCATGATGGGATTAGTGTCCTGATAAGAAGAAGAGAGCCTAGAGGACACGCTGAGAGAGCAATGTCTGCAAGCCAGGGAAAGCACCCTCACCCAGGAACTGAATAGGCTGGCACCTGGAGGTTGAAATTCCAGCCTCCGGAACTGTGAGGAATAAATTCCTGCTGTTTAAGCCACCCAGTCTCTGGTATTTTGTTATGGAGGCCCAAGATGACTAAGAGAGTTAGTTTGAGAAAATTTCTAATAGGTATTTTAGTCTGGATGTCTGCGAACCTGATTATACTACTTAAAAATTGTAGAATTTGCTGCTTGAATACTGGAGTTTTATGAACTATAAACTGTCTCGTAAGAGTGCCCCATCCATCATAAACTCCAGGGTTCTATAAAGTATCTTGAGGGTTTGGAGCCCACAGAGGGGCACTTACAGTATGTTAATATCTTCCTTAAAAGGAATGTAGGGGCTGGAGGTGCCCCAGCTGACCAACATTAGGGAGCCTGGTCTTAACTACAATTCTTTCCCTTCTGAACTTCTCCTGATAATGGTACACACACACACACAAAACCTCTTTATCAATATTTCCATTCATATGAAAAATGTGGTGCATAATATGAGGACTAGAAAGAGACTGGCAGGGCTATGGAGCCACACAAACAGATGTTATTTTTGGATTTATAAAGACAGCAGGGAGCTAGTATTTTCCACTTTATTATAGGAAGTAACTCACCTCAGAAATGCAGTGAAAGAGCCTGCACCTCAAGTAAACTCTGAGCAAATGTACTGATAGAAACAACAAGATACAAAGAAGAGTCACTGAAAACTCGAAGAATTCAGATTAGACCAAAAGAGAACTACTGTTTTACATATATTTTTCCTGAGAAAAACTTGGGGTTTAATATTAGGATGTCGTTTTCTTATATGCTGAGTAGATCTATGGTCAATTTGATATATGGTAAAATGTTTTTTGTTTTATTTTCATCACCTGGGTTCAGGATATTTTAAGGAATCCTTTTGTCATCCCAACAAATCCAGAATTGAAGAATACTCTCCAGATACTGTCAGCTCTTGATACCTTTACCGTCAGACCTTCTCCGACTGTTATAGCTGAGATTCTGGGACAGAGTAGGCGAAATCAGGCAGCAGTACACCTTATAGCCCCCTGTTCTAATGGGGCCCATTTCTGTCACATCGTGCCGCGCTCATATTTCATTTTTGTTTTTCTCATTCTTGTTTATCTCTTGTAAATTGTGGCCTACTTCACTTATCCTCTCTTCTGTCTTGCATTGTTCCAGGCAAACTAAATTCAAGCTATGTATAGTGAGAGACAAGGGCCTTCACAATCTAGTCCCAACACCCTTCAGATTCCAAAGTTCAGATTCACTTGTGGTGCGTTTCCTGCCAATGTGAATGGCAGGATGGCTATGATTTAGAGAGTAGAGGGATATGAGGAGTTTTTAAAAACTTTTATTAGAGACTATGTTGGAAATGTGACCTGGATTCACATTAAAAATTCAAAGTTAGAAAAACTAGTAAAAAATGAATATAGAGTGATATTTTTTTAAAAAATCCAGAGAACAGTGCAAAATATCAAAAAGAGTATAATAAGTGGTATTATATCTTAAGATTGTTATTATAATCCTCTGTCAATGTTTAATAAGTTTTTAAGAGTAGAAATAAAAAAATACATAGAAATATTTAGCTCAAAACATAATTCAAAATATCACAAAAAATGCTTTGATCTTGAGACTTCCTTATATTACCTCATTTCAGGATAAGAAAAATAACTGTTTACAAAAATATTCCCCCATGAGCTTACTAGGTGCTAAAATGCTTTATATTTTTCTGGGCTATTTCTAGTACTTGAATAAACTGTAATAGTGTTGGTAGGATGGGGGGAAATTCTTACTTGAATAAATGTGGTCTAAATTCTGTGGTTATATAACCTAAAGTATAATCTGAAGTAATGTAGGAAAATAATTTAGAATTGTTTTATAAAAATTAATTTATGTATTACTATCCTCATATCCAAAACAGATTTGGGAAAACATATTCATAAAATCAGTACCATTTTTCAGAGTAGTACCTGCAATTGCTATTATTATTTCTGCTAATTCCTGATACAATAGAAAATCCACTGGAGTATTTTATATTTTATTATCCTTTTTAAGTTTAACCCTTGACTGTTTCCTCTTTTCATTAATAAGAGTTTGATCAGGTTGTTGGGTTTTTATCTACATTCTTCTCATGTATATCAATTAGATATAAGCTACTAAGCCCAAATCTATAGAATCTCATTGCTTTAAATCTCCTCCTAAAACCATCATTGCATTTCACTCTTGCTCTTAATTAATGGCCTCTACATGGTCTCTTAAATATTCTCAAAACTATGAATTTCACTCATATGTGAGAAAACTTAGCATTGGCATTTAAAAATGTCAATGAAAAGTCTGCATGTCTTCTTTTCTTTTTCACCAAGTTTTTCTCTACTCCTATGTCTTTTTTTTTCCCTACCATGTGTAGTTTTTATAAAGTGATCCCAAGAATACTGTAATTTCTAATGTGGAATGTGGAAAATGAATTTCACTTTAGAACCAGAAGAAATATTCTAGGTCAAAATCTAGAAACTGCAATTCCAGCAGTTTCTTCTATTTCCCATAAGGTATACTGGAGTTCAAGTAAAACCTAACAATTTCCAAGTAACTTCAAACTCCATCAACTTTAAATATATTAAACAATCAATGGCATAATTTGAAAAACACACAATTAAGACTGAGATAAAATTCAGCAGCTGGTGCAACCAAATGACTTTGCTATCTGAAAAAAAATTGTTCATCTTTTGGCCACAAGTTACTATCTATCATAGTTTAAAGTATGTTCACAAAATGTTACAGGTCTTCATTAAATGCCCAAAGAGGGGCATACATTTCTACATCAGCCAATACTGGAGAGAAATGATCCTCACAGATAGCTTAAAGAGAAGAACTTGCAACAAGATAGCAAAGAGTGGAGAATACTGAATCCATCAAAACCAACTTAACATCAGAAAGAAAAATTAACACCAGAGCTAACAATTTCACTTTTTAGTATTAAGCATGTTTCACACTGGAAGCTATCTTCTATGAGAAACTAAATAAAATACTGGTTCTACACGGGATACATATTCAAAAGAATAATGTCAGAGAAGCTATCAATTTTTGTTGTACGGTATGTTCTCTTATTAGTGGAATCACAACTCTAGCTTCGCATCTCCCACACCTCTTCCCTCCCCCACCAACCTTTTTCCCACTGTGCTGACAGATCTTTTACCTGCCCGCGACTTCAGTGAGGCTGGTGGAAGAAATAACTGGATATGTGTCTAGATTGTATTAGAGCACTTACTCAAGATGGAGCCTTTGAATAACTTGTTTCACAATTATCTGGGTGTTTATTAAACATCCAGATTTGCATATCATACCTTGCTACGCCTCCCCCAGACCTACTGAATGAAAATGAATCTCTGAGGCTGGAAACTGGGAATCTGCATTTTAAATAAGTGCCTTAGGTGAATTTGATGCTGTTAATCCCCAAAGAGGCTTTGATCCATACTTTAGCTTAATTATTTATTTTTTTAAAAAATTTTTGCTTATTTATTTATTTTAAGATCTTACTTACCTATGTGGGAGAGAGAATGAGCATGAATGGGGTGAGTGGGGGGAGGAGCAGAGGGCGAGGGAGAAGTAGACTCTCTGCTGAACAGGGAGCCTGATCCCAGGATCTCCAGACCATGACCTGAGTGGAAGGCAGATGCTTAACTGACTGAGCCACCCAGGTGCCCCATTTTAGCTTAGTTTATTGCCTTGTTGGTTGTTAACAACATTTCTGTAAAGTGGAGAGTGGACAGCTTTATTAATTCTATTCAAGATGTGGAAATTGAGGGGCGCCTGGGTGGCTCAGTCGGTTAAGCGACTGCCTTCGGCTCAGGTCATGATCCTGGAGTCCCTGGATCGAGTCCCGCGTCGGGCTCCCTGCTCGGCGGGGGGTCTGCTTCTCCCTCTGCCCTCTTCCCTCTCGTGCTCTCTGTCTCTCATTCTCTCTCTCAAATAAATAAATAAAAATCTTTAAAAAAAAAGATGTGGAAATTGAGGCAAAAGGATTTTAAGTTAATGATCCATGTTTATTCGCTGAATTATCGCCAAACTGAGATTAAAATTATAGCCCCAAGTTTATAATCCACTGTTTTTCTACCCATGTTATATCTATAGTGTTTTCTCCATACTTAATGATTCCATATACACATTGGGATATTGAAATGCCTTGATTATGAAACTCCATGGAGGGTGGCATGAAGATGAGAGTATATAGCTCACCCCTTGACTTGGTTAGTTAGTACTTTATATTAAAATACAATGTAGTTCTATTGAATCTGTGTCTTTCTTTAAGTAGCAATTATCTTTAAAAGCAAATGTATTTGCAACTTAAGAACCACGTCAGAAAACTTTTCTAAAGAAAAAGAAGAAATCTCAGCTTTTATAAGAAATAAATGGTATAAACACTTACATTAAAAATGCCTTTCCTTAAAAAGATTTTACTTGTATAGCATATATAAAAAAAAAAAAAAACTTTTGAATCACTAAAAAGAACAAGGTAATGATTCAGTTTCTATAAAAAGAGAATTAAGGACCAGAATGTGTTGGGACCTAAATTATGCAACATATACAGGCAAGAGTAATCTAGAAAACATTATCTTTATGTATAATTCATCTAGCAGCTGCCTATTTGTGACACATATTATACACTGATTAAGAGCATGGTTAAACAACTGAATAATGTGCATGCTTCATATAATAACACCCTGTTCTTATTGCAAGTTTAAAAAGGCAAAACTAGGTACAGTGAAACTTTCTGTGTTTGTTAATTTGAACAAGTCATGATCTGAATATTTGAAAATACTGATGGACCGTGGATGCATTCAGAGCTATTCTTTGCAGAGAGAAGCCCAAGGAAGAGTTTGGGGAAAACTCTTTACAGCCACATTTTCAGTGGCCCTCTTTTGGGTTCCTGTAACGAGCCATGGCAGCAAATGTTAGTCCTATGAAAACCTGATTTGCAAGTAACCTAGCATAAACCAAGTAAGGGATAGCCAGGTAAGAAAATGAATAAATGGGAGAAAAGGTATTTATTTCTTAACAAGGGTACTGATACATTTTTGTAATGTTTAAAAGTAAATTTTATGTCTTTTAAAAGCAGACTCCAAGATCCTGTAGTGCTCTCTCTAGCTTTTGATCTCTTAGTGATTGTTTATAGGCTTGGAAAAGTTGATGACTGTGGGTCTTAATGGTAGGCTCTGGGGTAACAATGAGAGAGAGGTATTGAATCTGAAATTCTAAGGCAGAATCTGAGGTTTCTTGGAATATTGCCCAGAATTCCATTTTAAAAATCAGTAATCATAATTTTTATTTCCTTAATCTTATCTTTCATTTAAAAATAAATGTAGCGCAGTGAAATGACCTTCAGCCACCTTTTTGATTGGGGAAGCTACATTCAAACACTTACACAAACATGTTGTTTAGTCACTGACTAATACCAAGGAGAAACTTTAAATACACTGGTCAGAAAGATGTCTTGGAACTCTGCCAGGAGCTATTTCTCTATTTTTATAACACATATTTTTTTCCTTTTATCATAAAACTAAAATATTCATTGTAGAATAATTTTAAAAGTTCAATAAGCAAAAGATGGATCACCAAAGACTAAGAGATCAATCTCTTTATTTCTATCTTCAAAGACTTTCAATTACTACTATCCACTGACTTTGGCATGGGCATGGGTCTCAGAAGCGAGAGATAGAGGGGAGTTTGCAAATGATAGAAGAGAATTTGCAGTGGGAAGTATTGGAAGAGGAGGAGGAGGAAGATTCAATTGTGGGACAGACACTTTCCCTTAACACTGCAATGGTTAATTGACCTCATTTCCAATGTAAGAGCCATGTGACTTGTGTACCACTTCATTTCTTTTTTTTTTTTAAGATTTTATTTATTTATTTGAGAAAGAGAATGAGAGAGAGAGAACACATGAGAGGGGATAGGGTCAGAGGGCGAAGCAGACTCCCTGCCGAGCAGGGAGCCCGATGCGGGACTCGATCCAGGGACTTGATCCAGGGACTCCAGGATCATGACCTGAGCCGAAGGCAGTCGCTTAACCAGCTGAGCCACCCAGGCGCCCTGTACCACTTCATTTCTTTGGGCCTCAATTTCCTTATCTGTTTAAAACACACACACACACACACACATCTAGGCAAAGCTATTTACACAACATGTCCCAAGTCTCCCCACCACTCTTCATTTTTTCTATTGCCAGTTTATATCATGCTACCATTATTTCCTGTCTAGGGTGGTGTAAATGAGTCTCCTTGCTCTCTCTCCCCTGGACCCTCTACAATTAATTCATTCTCAAATATAGCCAGAGTGAGCTCTTAAAAATGCAAATTCTGTTATGCTATCACCTGCTTAGAATCTTCCAGTGGGTTCCCTTTGTACTTAGAATAAATGTCTACTTCTTTTCATGACTTTTGAGTTTCTGTAGGATCTGGCCCCTCTGTCCTTATTTCCTACTTATCTCTCAATGTGTCAACCATCCTGACCTTATTCCTAGTCCTAAAATATGCCAAGCTTGTCCCCACCTTAGGATCTGTATTTGTTTTCATCTGAGAACATTTGGCTAAAGATCTTCCCTTGGCTCGTACCCTTATAATTTTCAGGTCTCATTTCAAATAGCACCTCATTAAAGAGGTATTTCCTGAACATGCCTTCCAAGGTAGCTACTCACTTTTATTGAAAAAAAAATTAAAAAAAAATAAAAAATATATATCTAATATTTATCACTATCTGAAATGAGATTCCCTTTTTAAAAAACAACTTCATTATTTTTGTTTCCACCATGCTCAAGACTGTAAACTCCATGAGAAAAGCTTGTTTATTGGAATATTTCCAATGCCCAGAACAGTATCTGGCACATAGTACTCAGTACACATGTGCTGTATAAATATCAGATTTTAACTATACATTCAATAGCATGAATACTTAATGTCTGTTCTCTTCCCAGATCCTAAGCACTTTTAGCTCCATTATCCAACTTGTTATCTAATAATATTAAGAAATATATGTTAAATGAATAAATTATAATAATGGCATCTTCAAATGAATCGTATATTTACAGTCTGCTTAGTCTATTCAGTTTGTATGACTGAAGTGATATTTTACTTAAACGTTCATTTTGTCATTTTTCTATTTATGTTCTCTATTAATATGGAGGTTTTCTATCTATTGATTACTGTATCAGAATGTCTTTGGATTACAAGTCATAGAGTTATAGAATGCCCAATTCTCAGGAACTCAAGCAAGTAAGGCATTTAATTAAATTATAAGCAAATAACTGGAGTAAGTGGTTTCCACTTGAATACCACAAATGGTTGTATTGACATAGAAGTGCAACAATTTCATCGGAGAACCAGGCTGTTTGTGGTCAAATGCCCCGCTACTGTACGATATCCCCACATCATGAGCTAGGTTCTTTTGATTTTCCTTCTTGGCCATCCTCAGCTTTGGGGTTGTCGCCTGAGGCTTGTTGCTTCACGTCTGAAAGATGGCTGTCACAGCTCTAAGCACTATATTCAAGGCAAAAAAGAAAAGCAAGGGCCAGTACGACACAGCTCCTTATTCAATATTGTTTCTGGTAGAGCTCAACCGGGAATTTTTCCAGAAGTTGTCATTCTCACTTTCCTGTCCCTTTAAGTGACCAAAGTGTAAAATTTAAGTGTCAAAGGAAAATGGTATAAATATAACTGGCTTATATAAATCATGATTTATTTCTTAGACATGAGCTCATTACAAACATCCTCATTTAAAGATTTTATTAGCAAGGAAGAGATGACAAGAGAGGTTGAGTAGGCAGCTAACAGGGTCGACTAGAAACAGTATAAATAACTGATAACCTTTTTCAATTTATTTGCCATTGATGTGAAGCTTTTTACCCTGGGAATAAGTAAGCTTTTCCACAGAGCTTTCATGTGATTTATCCGGCATTTGTAATGTCTTTCTAGTTTTTATTGTCAACAACAACAAAAGCATTCTTTCAACATCAGAGATGAAACTCGCAATTAAGCATTAGTAATGACTTTATTTCTTCAGGTGGTATCTTTGAAACTCTAGGTTTAAAGTCAGCAGCTTTGTGTTCACTGTCTTACTTTGTCTTTTTTCTGCACAAGATGGGCCAGTGAGCACTGTACTTTCTGCTTGCTGAACATCTGCTGATTGATCTTTCTCAGTAAATCCATTTAGTCTGGGTTTGTTCTAAAATCACTGAGAGCAGGGAGACTAACTCTGAATTAGTGTTGGATGTTGCTAACACAACAACAAACAGCCCCTGGTATTTCCTGTGGTTCTTTGTTAATCATCAGGTGAATGTTGAATACTTTGAGAACTGTGACTGGCATTTGATTAGTCGCCATTGATTAGCATTTAAGTTAGAAGGACTGGATATATTTCAAATGTTTGTAGGTATTAAAATTTTATGTATTATGTGATTTTATGAACCATTTGTCTCGTATCTTATCTATGCTGTAGGCATCCTTTTGTGCTCAAAGCTTTCCACGGGATGTGTTCAGAGACTTAAAAAACAATATTTTCCCCTCTGTGACTCTTTGTTGTAAGTGCTTCAATGTTTGTTACATTTGTTGCTTTCTCCTGCAATTTTTTCATCTCTTTCTGATGCATTAAGGATTATTTTAGGTTCACTTATTTGATGGGTTGTGATTAACAGTGATATCAGAGAAGAAATAAATGTAATTTTACTGAAAAAAATGTTCTTAGAGTTTCAGTCACTTTCTACCCTTTTCTTACTGTTTTAATTATCAGCAATTAATGAAGCAGCCATTAAATAGCATATTATTTTAGGTGCTGGAAAGCCTTTGAAAAATGTAAACGATAACTCTCCTGTCCTCCAGGGTTTTACACAAATCTAAAGGAATTCATTACTTTAACAAAACAAAACAAGTTACTTAAAAGTCACACACCAACCCTTGAGTGCTAAGTAGAAAGTTTTTCAGTGGTCTCTTATCTTCAATAATGCCTTTCCAGGTCTAAATCCTCAGGGTCTTTTCTTTAAAATGCATATTGGAACAACAGAGCACTTGTTTTTTAGATGCTTTGCACAAATGGCAAATGAAGATTTTCCCAAAGCATGGCTCGTTTTCTTAATGGGATGCATTACTTAGCTAGATGGTCCTCTCTGTCTTCCAGATTTCTGATAGAGCTATCTGTTTGTTCAGCACTTTTCTCCTCTGTGTCCGATAATCTTCAAATCTTTTTCATTTGTTTTACTACAAAGAGCTCTGTAATGATCACAAACTGTTGTTTCCTAAGCTTTTTCAGGAAATGATTCTTTAAATATTAATTTCCTCTGGTATTGTTGATTCCCATTTCCATATTATGCTCAGATCTGCCATTGTCAATTCACCCAAGCAGTACATTTCAAAAAAATCTGTGTCCTTCTGATACCACCACTGCAGACACCTATCATTCAGATTTTGGGTCTCTCAGCCTGTGATCCAAGCTGGTGTGTGTGGCATTCACCTCTTGAACAGTTATTGAAGAAGGCTCTTGCTTTGCATTAACACATGTTCTCTTTGGTTTAGTATGAAGCTTTGTTGCCCTTTTGTCCCCACTGTTGGGAATGTGCTTTCTGGCATTTGCGCTCAAAGTGTAGAGACGCTCATTTCTGAGAATATAGCTTCTACACATTAGATCATTAGAATTTCCTTTACAAAAAGCTTATATTGACAAAGGTAAATTAAAACTGAAAGGTTTTCTTCTCATGAGTTAGTCCGTCACAAACACTTGCTGGCTCAAGGGCACGTTTTCTCCTTTGAAATTAGGAAACGTAATATTGGCATATTGATTTCTTCCTCTTCAGCTAATTGTAATGGTCTCTGTATTAGACTGATTTTGATTGACTGCTATCATAGTGTCTGCCAAGTGAGAAGTATTTTTTTGTCAAGAGTCATTTAGTTGTTTTTCCCAAATGGCATAATTCCTTTCTTAGTGATGAATTTGGTTCTTCTCACCAGGATTTTATCATTTTTCATTCTTCCAAGGTTTATTCGTTCGTCATCTTTTTATTGAAAAAAAAAGTTATTTAAATCTTCATGTTACAGCATTCTGATAACATTGCTATTTTTCTTACTTTTTTCCTTTATACTCAGGCTACTGAATTTACATTTGCCTAGAAGAAATTGCCATTTCCTTTACTTTAATTTTTCAGTGAATTCTGTGCAGGAGACTGTCCTTATATGTTGCTTTTTGGGGGGCTAGTAGGCTTCACAATCATCTACCTAAGGGTCTGCCTTTGTGCCTGAAGCAGTCATACCCCCTCCATTTTTAGCTTGGCTAGATCTGGAGAACAACTGAAATAAAAATCATTCTTTAGGCTGGCCCTAGTTCATCTAGGGTAGACTTTGAATAAGATGCATTTTACCAAATGCTATATCTTAGCACAATGTCACCTCTACTATCCATGACTTGACAGAGTAGTAGGATTTCTAAAGATAAAGTTTTATTTTTCAAAATCTAGGAAATTAGAAACATTCTTCATACAAGTTCTTTTAGTCAGTGCATCAGATATTATATGCTTTTAAGTAAAAGCATTTAAAATATTTTTTACTGCAGAACTTTTTACAGTAACTCTTTTATTTAAAATATACAAAAATGAGTAAAAACTCTATGTTTTATTAACAGGTTTAGCATGATCTCCAGGCAAATCTTAATTACTCATATTAAAGCACTTAAAGGCAGAATAGTGAATGATCTAAAATGATTTTTATCTCACCTTTATCAAAAATATTTATTCTTAAAGCTAGACATGCCTTAAGATTTAAAAATTCACTTCAGAAAGTCAAGCCAATTTGTAAGCATTTGAATTAGGTAAAGGAGGAAGGCTATTTAGATTTCCCCAAACTTTGGAATACACAGTAAGTCCCCCTCATGCTGCTCCATTATTTGCCACACTTAGCTCCACGTTGGGTATAGACCATGAATTTCTAGATCGATAAGAGATTTGACTTTTCTCATATCTTACATAAAATATGGGAAGTTAAGAGTTGGAGCTTGGAAGAGGTCTTATGAATGCAAAGTAAATAGAATTAAGATGTTAACAGAATTGTAATTATGCGGATTATGTGTTGTCAATTATGAGTCTCCGTATTTCCACTAAGAAAGTACTTATATGGAATTGTTGCTGTCAAAGAAAAAAGCAAAATTTGCCTTGGATAACAAACATAAAATGAACACAACTGAAAGAGTCAAAGAATCTTAGAGTTTTTAGCAGATATTGTGATAAAATAATTCTTCCATTTTATTTTGATCTTCAAAATATAAGAAAAGGAGTTACTCACTATAATTTAAAAAAATCCATACAGTGTCTGCCATGATATTTAAAATAAAACCTATACCTAAAACAGATCAGTGTGAGCCATAATATATCTTTTAATGTTCTTTTTAGGTAAATAGGACCTCATTTCCATAATTGAGAGCAGAGTCTTATCATTTTCAAGGTAAGTTTAAGACAGGTTGCTTAGCAATATTCAAATGAGAGAGAGTCCCTCCCCTGGAACTGGATATAAAACGGTTGTCCATGTGAATGTGCATCAAGATTCAGAAAAGGAAGAGATTTCTCAGCACCTAAATTATAAAGAGACAGAAGACCATGTAATCAAATGAGAACAATGCAAACTCAGTAAATACTGTATGATTAAGTTAGCCATATATCAATAATTGTGTATGCATTGTTAGGTGTAGTTCATAATCATTCACCAATCTTCCCTCACTAAATGCCTGATAAGCTATTTGTAGAATTGGCATGTAAAAGCAAGAATTCAGTTCTTGTCTAGATCCTACTTTTGTGCATTTTTGTCCTTCTGTCTTTAGCCTCCATGTACATTTCTTGGTTTTCATGCTGTTACTAGTTCTTAAGGTCCCTTTGCAAAGGCTTGATGTATTTTAGTACAGGGCTTACCAGAAAAATCTGCTACTATTAGTGTTGCTTTTCATGCTGCATTGCCCACTTGTGCTGTCCACACACCTAGTGGTTTTATCATGTTTTACTGTATTTGGTTGCTCTTGGACCTCTCTCTGTGTGGTCATTTATCCATTCTCAAGAATCCCTTTATTTTTCGTTATTGGCTCTCCAAGGAAACCAATATGGACCTTAAATATGGTAACTCCATAATAAACTCTATTGAGTACATGCTGAATGAATAGGTCTTAGATCTGAAACAGAACATGTAAAACACTCGTAAGTTGTAGGAAGACATACTAGAATTTCTACTTATATTTATCATAAATCTCATTCTTCTATTTACTTTAGTGTATTTTATAATGTAAATAATATGTTCTCAGGGAGCCTGGGTGGCTCAGTCATTAAGCCTCTGCCTTCGGCTCAGGTCATGATCCCAGGGTCCTGGGATCGAGCCCCGCATCAGGCTCCCTGCTCAGCGGGAAGCCTGCTTCTCCCTCTCCCACTCCCCCTGCTTGTGTTCCCTCTCTCACTGTGTCTCTCTCTGTCAAATAAATAAATAAAATTTTTAAAAATAAATAAATAAATTGGCAAAGTCATCTTACTGGAAAATGTGTATTTATTCTGCTCCTATTTTGATTAGGAAGGGATAGTTTCCATGTAGTGTGCTTTTACTCTAAGAATTATTTTTTTAAAGACTACAAAAAGATCTTTATCCATGATGTCTTCCTGCTTTTAAAACCCTTCACAAGGTTCCCTTTCCTCCAAACCCTTCCTGATGCAGAGTATAAAAACATTTATAAATAATGAGGAAGTAACAATTATATTTACACAGTAAGAGAAAAAATCAAAATCATTTAAGATAAAAGATATATTCTAAGAAAGTTATATATAGATAATACTTTAAAAAGAAAATTATACTTTAAAAATGTATCAAGGGAGCTTGCTCTTTAAAGTTATTTTCATGTAAATGGTTTTTTTTTTTTTAAAGATTTTATTTTTATTTATTTGACAGAGAGAGACACAGCGAGAGAGGGAACACAAGCAGGGGGAGTGGGAGAGGGAGAAGCAGGCTTCCCGCCGAGCAGGGAGCCCGATGCGGGGCTCGATCCCAGGACCCTGGGATCGTGACCCAAGCCGAAGGCAGACGCTTAACGACTGAGCCACCCAGGTGCCCCCATGTGAATGGTTTTATAAAACAGAATAATTTCATATAAATGACTATTCTTTTCCTGTATTTTGTTATACAAGGTTTGTTTGAATTGAAGTACGCCTTCACAGGCAGTAAAGTTTTCTAACATCTCCTTCTTTTAAAGGAAATACAAAAAGAATTTGGAGCCTAAGTACATTTTATACAAAGTCCTAAACATTTTACACACAATTGCAACAGAATGCCAATGTTCAATCTGCCATTATCTCGATGACTTTGAAACAGACTGCCTGTGACCCTTTGTTATAATTTTGCTTTGTAATCTAATGCCATTAGCCAGACCTCTCTAACAGGGATCCTCTGAATTGATTAATAGCATCTCATTCAACTAGTTCAATCTAAAAATATTGGTGCCATCTTTAAATCCTTCTTCCTTCTTATAATTCATATCGAATTAGTTACTGAGTCTTGTGAATTGTATATTTATATGTATTTTTCAATTCTCTACCTTCCTCTTTATTCCAATTGCCACTGTCCTAATTAAAGCCATATGGCCTTTCTGGTCTATAACAATAATGCCTTAACTGGTTTCCTATAACCATTCCTCCTGTCCTTCAAGCCTTCCCTCCTTCACACTGTTGTCAATCATATCTTCTAAGACATGCATGTGTTTGGTCATTCCCCCATTTAAGTAAATCAATGCTGTCTCTTAATTGCCATAGAAAACCTTCAAATTTCTTGAAGTGCCACCCAACCAACTTTGCAATTATTCCTTAGAAACCTGGGTTGTCCACTGTTCCTCCTCCACTATTCCAAACTGTCCACATTTCCACCAACATGTCCATTCACTTCCCCAAATTTCCATATCTTTCCTTTTTCTCTTTCCTCTATCTAAATTCCCTAACAGTCTGTCTAATGAAAGTTTTAAATATTTGGTCCAAATTTTAACTTTTTGTTAAGTCTTCTCCAGACCTCTGTTTTATGGTACTTCCATATTTCTTTTTCAGGCCTGTATGTCAATATTTAATGTGTTGGATAGCTAGAAAGCATGAGCCCACCCTGTAAAAGAATAGCTCTTTGAAGGTAAGAGTGTTGCTGTTTCAAATATCAAATGGTCATATTCATTATTAAGTCAAGTATGATGTTTTGTACCCTGGGAGCCTTTGAACAGTTAAGTATTTCTGATGTATTTTTTAAAGATTTTTTTTTTTTTTTTTTAAAGATTTTATTTATTTATTTGACAGAGACAGCGAGAGCAGGAACACAAGCAGGGGGAGTGGGAGAGGGAGAAGCAGGCTTCCCACTGAGCAGGGAGCCCGATGCGGGACTCGATCCCAGGACTCTGGGATCATGACCTGAGCCGAAGGCAGCCGCTTAACGACTGAGCCAACCAGGCGCCCGACTGATGTATTTTTTAAAAAGTTCTTAATTACAGTCTCTTCAACAGTGGTGTTGGGAAAATTGGACAGCTACATGCAAAAGAGTGAAACTGGATCACTTTCTTATACCTTACACAAAATAAACTCAAAATGGATGAAAGACTTAAATGTGAGACCTGAAACCATAAAAATCCTAGAAGAGATCACAGGTAATAATTCTTTGGCATTGGCAGTAGCAACATTTTTCTAGATATGTCTCCCAAGGCAAGGGAAACAAAAGTAAAATTAAACTATCTGAACTATATCAAAATAAAAAGCTTTTGCACAGTGAAGGAAATAATCAGCAAACAAAAAGACAACCTACTGAATGGGAGAAGATATTTGCAAATGACATATCTGATAAGGGGTTAATTTCCAAAATGTAAAGAACTAAATGACTCAACACCAAAAAAAAAACAAATAATGGGCAGAAGAGACATGAACAGACATTTTTCCAAAGAAGACAAATGGCCAACAGACACATGAAAAGATGCTTAGCATCACTCATCATCAGATAAACGCAAATGTATAATTTTTTTTCATTTTTTTCAAGGCCTTCTTTTCTTTTCTTTTTTCTTTTTATAAATGTATAACTTGAAGCAACTTTTCAAGTTACAGACTATGTAGATAAGATTTTTCTATTACGCATATTATTTCCAACCTTGGAGAATAGTGTTTAAAATTATTATATAAATTATATGCAATATAATATTTATAAAAATTCCAACAAATATGGTCTACTAAAAGAACAAAATAATATGAAATAAAGCATAAAATAGGAAATAACTACTACACTCTTTGTGTAGATGATATACTTGAAATTCCTATTAAATAATATTTTAACTGCTTTTTAAAATGGGAAGCTCATAAATAAATTTAAGATACTAATAAAACTGGCGGGTGCCTGGGTGGCTCAGTCGTTAAGCGTCTGCCTTCGGCTCAGGTCATGATCCCGGGGTCCTGGGATCGAGTCCCACATCGGGCTCCCCCCTCGAGGGGAAGCCTGCTTCTCCCTCTCCCACTCCCGCTGCTTGTGTTCCTGCTCTCGCTATCTCTGTCTCTGTCAAATAAATAAATAAAATCTTTAAAAAAAAAAACAAACTGGCAGGGTAACCCAAATTTTGAAGAATATTGCATGTTGTTGCAAATGGCAAGATTTCATTATTTTTTATGGCTGAGTAATATTTCATTGTATGTTTATACCACACCTTTTTTATCCATTCATCTACCATTGGACACTTGAGTTACTTCTTGGTTATTTTAATTAAGGCTACAATAAACACAAGGGTGCATATATCTTTTCGAATTAGTGTTTTCATATTCTTTGGGTAAATACCCAGTAGTGGAATTACTGGATCATGTGGTATTTCTATTTTTAAGTGGCTACACCAATTTGCATTCCCACCAACAGTGCACAAGGGTTTCTTTTTCTCTACATCTTCGCCAACACCTGTTGTTTCTTGTGTTTCTGATTTTAGCCATTCTGACAAGTGTGAGATGATATCTTATTGTGGAGTTGGAAATACTGCTTTTCCTATTATTATATATATATATATATATATATATAAATACTATTTTCAGGCATGATAGACTTTTATTTTTATGTAGGTTTTTGGTCAAATTAAAAGATCAATAGATACTGCTACCTTATATGTCAGGCTCTCAGAGATTAATTGATTTTCCTTAGCACTATATTTCTTTGTTGGAAAAAATTAGTGAAAATATCATCAATAAAGTAATATAGAGCATTTCCTCAGTGCAAATATAGTAAGGGCATAATATGTTTCATTCATAATATTAAACTTGCATCTCTTTTGGAGTAATTGAATACAGTGAAGTTTCAAAACAATCTAATAGAAAATGAAATAAAAGGGAACTAAATAATGGATTTGCCTCTTCTACAATAATGTGTAAGGTTAGAGAAAGAGGAGAGGATAAAAACCTCTCCTCTTGAATAATTTTACTGATTTACTTTTCATTGAAGGTGACTGTCAAATGAGTCAATGGTGAAGGTTTTGTTGGAAAAATAACAGAATATTGTGTAGTTTTACAAATTATTAGCTTTCAGATAGCTGAAGAAAGACTCTGAGACTGAAATCCTTGAAACAATAACCAAAAAGGTCAATGGAATGAACTGGTTTTGGGGAATTCAGAAATGCTCAAACTATTCATGAGTTAAGTTTAGATCTATAATCTACAAATAATAGTGTGGTTCTAAAGTTTTAGCCTTTTATTCCTGCTCACATTCTCCCCAAGTGTCATTCAGAAAAAAAGTTTAGAGTGTACTTATATATCTCCAGAGAAACCTATCTTGTTTATTTGCAAGTATGATCAGGTCATTCCATAACATTTGCTGTGAGGAAAAAAAGAAAAGTCATTTCATAACCATTGGTTCTCACTAGCACTGACTTAATTGACTCACCACTGGCCTATACAGAACTCCATTTAAAAGAGATAATTATTAAACATCAAGAATACCTCAGGCAAAGGCAGATTTGTTGTGAGGGCAATCAAGACTTGGACCTCAAGCATGATATGAAAGTCCCAGTACAATGGAAGAAAGAAAACAGTCAAATATATGAAGGTTTTTGTTGTTGTTTTGTTTTTTTGACCAGGCACTCAGATAAAGCAAATACTTCTCAACTAAATGATGATGTTAAATTTGGAAAATGACAAGTGTGAGCAGAAAATTAGGAAAACAAAAACAGAATTATTCTTATAATATTAAAAACAATACAAGTAAACAATCTATATTGGAAAAGGACATGTAAACTTACAGTTGTTGTATAAGCAGCTTCTGGATCATCTTCCAGCACCCGGGAGAGACCAAAATCAGAAACTTTGCATACTAAGTTGCTGTTGACCAATATATTCCTAGCTGCTAGATCACGATGAACGTAACCCATATCAGAAAGATACTTCATTCCTGACGCAATGCCTCGGAGCATACCGACCAACTGGATGACAGTGAAATGGCCATCATGTTTCTGAAAGAGAATCACAATGGTTTACATTGATTTATTTTAATGTAGCATGTGTGCGTGCAGGCATGTACGTGTGTGTGTGTAGCATTAAGGAAAACCTTGGAATTTATTTTACTGGATCCAATGAATACAAGCATCAAATTTGCTGACCATGAAATGTAAGAATTTGTTTGACATTGAAAGGAATGGAAAATCTAGCTGGAAGTGATGAAGGAGAACAAACAAAGGATAGAAGAGAACCAACCAAATGAACTTCCAGAAAGACTGATTTCAAAAACTTTAAGTAACAAGAGGGACCTGCGTCAAATTAGGTAGCAGCAATGACTACGAAGAGAACAGAATTCACTTTCCATAATTGTGACTGATGCACCAGCTGTGCACGTGGACAGAAGGACAGCAAAAGCTAGGATTGGATAAAAGCTGTGTAATAACTTGAAAGGTGAAAAACAATTACTCAGGAAAAAGAGGACTTGTTTGCATAAACAAGAAACAAGTTTAGGGAAGCTATAAGAAAGAGAGAAAAAAATACACGCAAAACAGAAAATAACTAGATTTTCCCATTCTTTCATTATATTTAGAGCAAATAGAAAGGAAGTTGTTGGCAACTGACTGAAAACAGGACTATTTTAGCTCCCAGTTGGAAAGATTAAATGAAATCGTATGAATAACAAGCCAGGCACGGCACTGGTACGCAGCTCGATCCCTTGATTGCTTATTCTTCTCATCTTGATTTAAAAATAACATTTTTTAAAGGAAAAAATTCAGTTGTCATCCATGCAAGATGTGTGCACCAATAAGACCAGACAAACAGTACCTAAAAATTAGAGAAAAATAAAATAAAAATATTTTAAATTTGAAAAATAATGCATATTGCTCTACATAGTTATTTGGGGATAGCTGTCTCCAAAGGAGTTATAAAGAAACATGAAAGATTCTCGAGTTGGTTTTATACACTAGGTAACATTTATTTATGAATGTTATTAAAATGAATATCTAGCAAAAGACTATTGAGCTATATTACCTTATACAGTGTGGTAGATGCATAAATAAGAGTTATCTTAAAATTTGCAAAGTTACAGCAGTTTTCATGGATAGCTGATTTAAAACTATAGCATGGGTTAAATACGGGGGTGATCTGACTGTATCGCAGTGACGCAGTATCCTATACAACGATGATTCACTGGTCAGTTAAATGAAGAAGCTTCTATTACAAATGAAATAAACTTTGTCTTTATATCAACTTATCTCCCTGATAACTCTCTGATAATATCTCCCAACTGAAGTGCAGAGTAAGGAAAAGAACCCTCTCTTAAAAGAAACATTCTATAGCAAGAGTATCCGTTTAAGCAGGCTCTTCTGTATAATTAATGTATAAAAGATAACCTAGCAAAGAAAATCTTTGGTGTTATTAGCTCTTTATGTTTCCAATCCATCTTCCTAGACAGGGCACTATGAGATGAAATCTGCCTCTTCTATCATGTACCCTACCTACGACTCCTCTATTAGGACTCTCAAAGCCTTTCAGTAGAATTCAAAACATAAATTCTTTTGGCCTAGAAAGGATTACACTAAATTTAAAGAGGTGGCTCTTTTACCTATTAGAAATGAAGTTGCCTGGTATCACAGTTCTCATCAATGCAGAATTTCTGCATGGTAGGAAATGTTAATGGACCATCTGAAAACTAAGGAATGCCTCAGTTTTTTTATCTGTACAATGAGAATAGAATAATCTAACTCAGAGGTGCAGTGAATATCACATACAAAACACAAAGCACAGCCCCTGACTTATTTTAATAATAGTTATTATAATAAAACCTTGTTGTACTACAATTACATGTAGTTCATGTAATTTTAATATGAGTCAGAAAATTCTCCTCTCACTTTCCTGAAAAATCAATTGAGCAACATAAACTCCTTCATCATAAAAGGAAATCATTATTTAATTCCAGGTTGAAATTTAATTTCCTATCTATTCTGAGACTGACACAAAGCACCAAGTTCTTTCTTTTTTTTTTAAGATTACTTTTTTAGAGCACTTTTAGGTTCATAGCAAAATTAAGAAGAAAGTATAGAGATTTCCCATATATCCTCTGCTCCCACACATGCATAGCCTCCCCCATTATCATTCCCTCACCAGGGAACTATATTCTTGGTATTCTACATGCTATGGGTTTGGACAAATTTCTATTGACATAAACCCATTTTATACCACACAGAGTATTTTCACTGTCTTAAAAATCCTCTGTGCTTCACCTATTCATCCCCAGCTCCCCAAACCTTGGCTACCAATGATCTTTTTAGTTTCTTCATAGTTTTGCCTTTACCAGAATGTTATATAGTGGAATCCCACAGTAGGTAGCCTTTTCAGTTTCTTTCACTTCATAATATGCATTTAAGTTTCCTCCATGTTTTTTCATGGCTTGATGGCTCCATTCCTTTTAGTGCTGAATAAAATTCCTTTGCGTGCACAACAGTTTTATTTATCCATTCACCCACTGAAAGACATCTTGGTTGCTTCCATGTTTTGGCAATTATAAATAAATAATTATAAATGTTTATAGCATGTTTATAGCTGCAGGCTTTTATGTGGATATATGTTCTCAACTCCTTTTGTTAAGTACCAGGGAGGGCAATAGCTGGTATGTTTAGTTTTGTAAGAAACCCCCAAATTATCTTCCAAAGTGGCTGTACCATTTCGCGTTCCTACCAGCAATGAAGGAGAGTTCCTGTTGCTTCACATCCTTGCCACCATTTAGTGTTACTAATTTTGGCCATTCTAATAGGTGGTGTCTCATTACTTCAATCTGCATTTTCCTGATGACATATAGTATGAAGCACCCTTTCATGTGCTAATTTTCCATCCGTATATTTTTTGTGGAGTGCCTTTTAAGGTCTTTGGCCCATTTTTAAATTGGCTTGTTTTCTTATTGTTGAATTGTAAGAGTTCTTTGTATATTTTAGGTAAGTCCTTTATCAGATGTGTCTTTTGCAAACATTTTCTCCCAGTCTGTGGCTTGTCTTCTCATTTTCTCAACATTGTCTTTTGCAGAGCAGAAGTCTTAAATTTTAATGAAGTCCAGCCTATCAGGTCTTTTTTCTTGGATTGTATCTTTGTAGTTGTATCTAAAAAATCTTTGCCATATCCAATGTCATCTAAGTTTTTCTCCTATATTATCTTCAGGAGTTTTATAATTTTGTGTTTTACATTTAGGCCTGTGATCCATTTTGACTTAATTTTTGTGAGGGGTGTAATGTTCTGTGTCTAGTTTTTTGTTGTTTTTAATTTTTGCATGTGGATATCCAGTTGTCCCAACACCATTTGCTGAAAAGACAATTTTTGCTCTATGGTATTGCCTTTGCTCTTTTGTCAAAGATTAGTTGACTACATTTATTACAGACTTTCTATTCTGTTCCACTGACCTGTTTGTCTATTCTTTCACCCTTAGCACACTGTCTTGATTCCTGTTTACGTCTTGAAGTCAGGTAGTATCAGTTCTCCAGCTCTGTTCTTTTTCAATACTGTGTTGGCCATTATACGTCTTTTGCCTCTACATGTAAACTTTAGAATCATTTTGTCGATATCCACAAAATAACTTACTGGAATTTTGATTGGGATTACATTGAAAATATATATCAAGTTGGAAAGAACTGACATTTTAATAATATTGAGTTTCTTTAATTATGAACATGGAATATGTCTGCTTTTATTTAGTTCTTGATTTTGTTTATTAAAGTTTAGGTTTTCCCCATATAGATCTTATACATATTTTGTTAGATTTATACCTAAGTATTTCATTTTGGGGGGTGCTAATATAAATGGTATTGTGTTTTTAATTTCAAATTCCACTTGTTCATTGCTGATATGTGGGAAAGCTATTGACTTTTGTATATTAACCTTGTATTTGGCAACCTTGATATAATTGCTTATTAGTCTAATTGTTTTGGTCAATTCTTTCAGATTTTCTACATGGATACCATGTTATCTGTGAATAAGGACAGTTTTATTTTTTCCTTCCTAATCTGTATACTTTCTCCCTCTTTCTTGTCTTATTGCATTAGCTAGTACCTCCAGTATGATAGTGAAAAGGAGTAGTGAAAGTGACATCTTTGCCTTGTTCCTGATCTTGGTGAGACACCTTTAAGTTTCTCATCATTAAGTATAATAGCTGCAGGCTTTTTGTATATATAGTCTTTATCAAGTTTAAGAACTTCCCTTCTATTTCTAGTTTACTGAAAGTTTTTATCATAAATTGGTTAATTTGTTAATATTTTGTTCCAAGTTATTTTTTAACAGGTTTATTAAGGTATGATTAATATACCATACAATTTACACTTTTAAACTACACAAATTTATCATTCTTAGTGTATTCACAGAGTTAGTGTAACCATATAGCCATATATATAACCATTATAGCCATAAGTCACCTTTAAAACTTTTTCATCATTCCCAGAAGAAACTTTATACTCACTGGCAGTCATTCTCCATTCCCCCAACTTCCCCTACCAGCCCTAGGCAACTACTAATTAACTTTCTATAGTTTTGCCTATTTTGGTTATTTCATTTAAAGGTAACCATAAAGTATATGTTCTTTTGTGACTGTCTTCTTTCACTTAATATGATGTGTCAAGTTTCATTCAGTATTTTATATTATTTTTACTGATGTATAATATTTATTCATTTTACTTATACATCTATCAGTTGATAAACATTAGAGTTACTTCCACTTTTTGGCTATATGCAATATATATATTTTGTTATATATCCCCCCACCCCCTTTTTTAGGTAAGGACATTTAAGTTCTACTCTTTTAGCAATTATCAATTCTACAATGCAGTGTTATCAATGATAGTCACCACTTATTCCACTTATAACAGCATGTTTGCATCCTTTTACAAACCCCTCTGTTTCTCCTGCTTCCCCTCACTTTTGGCAGCCACTTTTGTACTGTTTCTATGAGTTCACTTTTTTGCCTTCCATGTATAAGTGAGACCGTGCAATATCTGTCTTTCTCTGTCTGACTTATTTTGCTTAGCATAATGTCCTCCAGGTTTATCTTTGTTGTGGTAAATGGCAGGACTTCCTTTTATTTAAAGGCTGATTAATATCCCATTATATATTTTCCAGGTTTTCTTAATTCACTCATCCATTGACAGACACTTAGGTTATTTCCATATCTTGGCTGTTATGAATAATGCTGCAATGAACTTGGAAGTACAGATATCTCTTTGAGATAATGGTTTAATTTCCTTTGGATATATACTAAAAGTGGGATTGCTGGATCATACGATAGTTCTAGTTCTCATTTCTTGAGGACCTCCATACTGTTTTTCATATTTGCTGCACCAGTTTATATCCTTGCCAACAGTGTACAAGGATTCCTCTTTCTTCACATCCTTGCCAATGTTTTTATTCTTGTCTTCTTGATAAAAGCCATCCTCACAGGTGTGAGGTGATACCTCATTGATTTGCATTTCCTTGATGATTAGGGTGATGTTAACCATCTTTTCATCTACCTGTTGAGCCATTTGTATATCTTCTTTGAAAAAATGTCTATTCGGGTCCTTTGCCCACTTAAATTTTTTTTTTTCTTTTTACTACTGAGTTTTCTGACTTCCTTGTATACTTCGGATATTAACCCCTTGTTGAATGTACGATTGATAAATGCTTTCTCCCATTCCATAGATTACCTTTTCATTTTGTTGATGGTTTCCTTTGCTGTGCAGAAGCTTTTAAGTTTGATGTAGTCCCATTTGTTTATTTTTACTTTTGTTGTCTTTGCTTTTGGTGTCAATCCAAAAAATCATCACCAAGACCAAAGTCAAGGAGTTTACCCTCTGTTTTCTTCTAGGAATTTTATGGTTTCAGGTCTTATGTTCAAGTCTTTAATCCATTTTGAGTTAACTTTTGTGTATGGTATAAGATAGGGGTTCAGTTTTATTCTTTTGAATGTGGCTGTCCAGTTTTTCTGGCACCATTTATTGAAGAGACTATCATCTCCCATTGTATATTCTTGGCTCTTTTTGTCATAAGTTAATTGACCATACACCCAGGGGATTATTTCTGTGCTCTCAATTCTATTCCATTGATCTATGTATCTGTTTTTATGCAGGTACCACACTGTTTTGATTACTATAGCTTCATAATATAGTTTGAAATTAGGAAATGTTATGCTTCCAGCTTTGTTCTTTTTTTCAAGATTACTTTGGCTATTTGGGGTCTTTAATGGTTTCATACAAATTTTAGGATTATTTGTTCTAATTTTGTGAAAAATACTATTGGAATTTTGATAGGGATTGCACTGAATCTGTAGATTGCTTTGGATAGCATGGACATTTTAATGATTTTACTTCTTCCAACCTATGAGTAGAGAATAATTTTCCATTATTTGTGTCATTTTCAATTTCTTTTATCAGTGTTTTATAGTTTTCAGTGTACAGATCTTTCACCTCTTTGGGTAAATTTATTCCTAAGTGTTTTATTCCTCTTCAATAAAATTGTAAATGGGATTGTTTCCTTCATTGCTCTTTCTGACAGTTTGTTGTTAGTATATAGAAATGCAACTGATTTTTGTATATTGATTTTGTATCCTGCAACCTTACTGAATTTATTTATTTCTAACAAGTTGTTGGTGGAATCTTTAGAGCTTTCTATATATAATATCATGTTATGTGCATATAGAGACAGTTTTACTTCTTCTTTTCTGATTTAGGTGCCTTTTATTTCTTTTTCTTGACCAAATGCTCTAGCTAGGATGCTACATTGAGTAAGAGTGGAAAGAATGGACATCTTTGTCTTGTTTTTGATATTAGAGGAAAAGGTTTTAGTTTTTTACCATTATGTCTGCTGTGGGTTTCTCACATATGGCCTTTATAATGTTAAGGTATGTTCCCTTCTATATGCACTTTGTGGAGAGTTTTTATCATAAATGGGTACTGAATTTTGTCAAATGTTTTTTCTGCATCTATTGAGATGATCATATGATTTGTATCCTTCATTTTGTTGAATCATTCTTGCATCCCACCTGATCACACTGTATGATCCTTTCAATGCAGTGTTGAATTCAGCTGGCTAGTATTTTGTTGAAGATTTTTGCATCTATGCTCATCAGTGACATTGGCATGTAGTTTTCTTTTTTAATTATAATAAATAGACATTAATACACAAAGCATTGTTATTGAAAATAATTTGCTAAGACAAATAGAGTAAGAGTATGATTATCTACCCCACCACTTCTGTTACCAGCAGAAGTAACCAGCATAGTAGATTTTCAGTGCTCTTACCAGATCAGGGGGATAAAAAGGAAATGACCAAACTCTAGTGAAAACAGGTTTTCAATCAGTATTCTGACTCTCATTAGTCTGGTTTAAAGCTATTCCTGGTAATTCTGACCAGTTTGGTTTTTTGCTTATGACCGCTAGTAGGCTGAATATTCACTCATCTGAGTGACTATTTGAGTGTAGTGTTGCCAATGAAATTTAGAGCCTTTTTTTTTTTAAAGGAGGAAAAAGATGGAATTTTATCCCAGATATTTCACAAGTCTGAGTAATCCAGTGACTTCTCAATTTCTAGACTATGTATTTCTATTGTATGGGGGAGTCAAATTAGAATTCTAGAAAGCACAAAGGGAAAAGGCAGGCCAAGGAAACAATGCTTCCATTTGACAAGAATTGTGCTATTTCCTTGTGAGAAAATAAAATGCTGTGAGAGAGCCATTTGTGTTTGAAATAGCATTTTCACTTCCTCAGCAAAAATTGATTAAATATAGCAAAAGTCACTTTCCACAATATATTTTCTTGAAATGTTTAACAGTTAATATTGTTAATGAAAGAAAATGTGTAGAAAATGCTTGTTAAACTTATTTCTTGATCCCTTTTTTCACAGACTCAATATAGGCTATTGAGTTGTCAGAAAGGATTTAATTTTTTGCCAGCAGATGAAACTTTTGTTTGCCAAAAGAAGAACCATTTTCAGGTAAACATCCATATCCAAGTTCGGGGAAGTCCAAAATTTGTCAAAACACAAATGGGTCTTAAAGCCAATACAAATGTTTTCCTTGAAATCTTTTGGGGTTAAGGTAAGTCTTTTATTTAGCTCAGTATAATCAATCCAACATTTATGAAGTGTCCCAGTTATTTCTTGCTGCATAACAAATTAACCCCCAACCTGAGCAACTTAAAACAATAACAATCACCTATTTGGGTCACAAACGTGCAAGTTGGTTAGGGGTTGGCTCTGATGGTTCATGTCTGTTCAGGAGTCGTCAACTGGGGTAGCTCAGCTGGGCCTGGATCCTGTTTCCAAGATGGCTCATTCATAAGTCTGTCAAGTTTGGGCTGGCCATTGACTGGGAGCTCAAATGAGACTGTAGCTGGGAGCCCTTGGCTCTTCTTCAAGTAGACTTCTCTGTGGGATAGGTTATGGTTCCTCAGAGCATGGTTCTAAGAATAAATGTTCCAAGACACAGGACGCTGAAGCTGCCAATTTCTTAAGCCTGATACTGGTTCAGAAACTGATACAGCATCACTTCAAACTACATTTTGTAGTTTCTAGTATATAAATCTTGCATTTCTTTTACTAAATGTATGATTTTATTCTTTTTGATGGTGGCGCATGTTTATATGCAGTAGATTCATAATTTTTACCAAATTCTCAAATAAATCTCTGATTTAAAAAAGCCAAGGAGCCATTAATCTAGGTAATATTTCCTCTATTCTAGTTTAACAGAGAAGAGACTGAGTCCCAGTAAAGTTATACAATTCATCCAAGGTAAGTAAATGAGAGAGTTGGGCTTAGAATGCAGGTAGGATGACTTCTGAGGGATCACCAAATATTTATTAAATTATTACCTCAGATCCAGCTCCATAGGGGGGAGGATCATCCATTATCTGTATATTTTATTCTAATTATTAACCTGCATTATCTGTATATTTTATTCTAATTATTAACCTGAGCTTAAGTATTGAGTCTCCTAAAATGGGGTTTGACTGCTAACACATCAACTGCTCTTGCTTCTAACTGAGCTCATACCAAACCAAACCAAAGCAAAACAAAATAAAAGCAAATACAAATAACAAACAACAACAAAACATATTTTTATGATTATGGAAGTAATATGAATCCATTGTGAAAATTTTGGAATACGATAGAAAACTATAAATAAGAGATAAAATTCATTCATATTTAAGACCCATCATTTGGTAGTCTAATTTTTTCTGTTATTAAAATTAATCTCATATTGTTCATATTATGAAAATAACATATATTATTAAAGACTATAAAATATTATTTATAAAGATAATATAGTTTCTAATATATAAATGTGCCATATTCCTTTATTACCAGTTTTGTTTATTTTCAAGTTTTTATTGTTAATAAAACTTCAGTAAACATCCACATATATCCATCCTTGCATGAGGATAAATTCCAGAAGAATTTATACATCAAAGACATAAACATTATTAAAACTCTTGATATTGATTGCCCAATTGCTTTTCAGAAAAAAATGTTATTATGCTAATACCCAGAGCAGATCTCACCACTCCCTTGCTACTATTCATTAATAGCAAGAAGAGTTTTGCATCAAGTACAGAAAAAATGCCATTTCCAGTATTTTATTAATTTTTATTATCCATGTTGTTGCCAATGGTAAGATTTCATTCTTTTTTTTATGGCTGAATAATATTCCATTATGTATACATAGCACATGTTCTTTATCCATTCACCAATCAGTGGACACGTGTGTTACTTCCATAATTTGGCTATTGTAAGTTACAATAATTTACTGTAAATATTGAGGTGCATGTATCCCTTTGAATTAGTATTTTTGTATTTTTTGGGCAAATAGTAGCATGATTGCTGGATCATAGGGTAGTTCTATTTTTAACTTTTTGAGAAACATCCACACTGTTTTCCAGAGTGGCTGCACCAGTTTGCATTCCAACCAACAGTGCAAGAGAGTTCCCCTTTCTCCACATCCTCGCCAACACCTGTTGTTTCTTGTGTTGTTGATTTTAGGCATTCTGACAGGTGTGAGGTGATATCTCATGTAGTTTTCTTGCAGTGTCTTTGTCTGGTTTTGTTATCAGAGTAATCCTGGTTTTGTAAAATGAGTTTGGGAGTGTGCCCTCCTCTTGTATTCCATGCAACTTATTTCAAAATTATTTTTGAAATTATTAAACTCTTCTTATTGCCAGTGTTTGGAGAGACTTAAATTAATTTCTTTCATTCAGCATCATAGCAATCATAGTTCCAAGAACAGTAAGTGGCCTCATTAAAAATGGGATTCTGGTGTTTGAAAAGAAGATAAACCACTTTCTCCATGTTCTGTCATGTGACTATATGATGTGGAATATGTATTTCTAATTCCCATGGCCAAGACATTTCAGGGGTCTGTGAGGTCAAAACTATTTTTACAGTTGCACTAAGACATAGATCTACCTTTTTTTTCCACTATGTTGATATTTGTACCAATGGCACAAAATTCGGGTGGGTAAAATTACAGGAGCCTTAACACAAATTAAGGATCAAGGTAATAGCACCAAACCAGACTGTCCTGGTATCCTCTATCCTTATATTCTCTGCCACATGAACTAAACAAACAAACAAAAAGGGGACAGTTTTGTATAATGAGAATGTATTTGACGGAGCAGTAAAATTCATTAATTTTGCTAAATGTTGATCCCTGATTACACACTCTTAGGACCAACAGCTGTGGGGGGATAGAAAAAAGAAGGATTGGGCAGCAGGAGAACTTAATGTGCAGTGTATGCACAACAAAGGCCTTCATATACCCCCATAGAATGTCCTGGATCTGGGATAACTCTTCAGAGTTCATTCAATTTGAGGAAAAGGGGCTGTAGCCAAGGCCATTTCCCAGAGAGGGACTCAGCTAAGGATTATCAGCTGCCAAAACCCTTGAACTTACAGGAATAAGGGAGATAATCCTGATGCTTCTCCCCACTGAAGTTTCTTCATGGGAATCTCCTTTTAGAATCTGCTTCCCTGGGTGCCCAACCTGTGATAATCTCTCTCTTTCTCTCTCAGTTGTTTATAAAATGTGCGCTTGATGAAAGAGAAGCGCCAAACACAGTTTTATATTCTTTTAGGAACTTACACTGCTATTGTTGCCATTTTATTATAGGAGGGGAAAATGTTAACATTCCTTAAACGCTACATACCAGTCACAGTTACAAGCTTTTTATTATCATCATATTCAATGTTTGTAACAACTCTGTGATATAAGTGAAGTTATTAGCTCCATCTTATAGATGGTCAAACTGAAGGACAAAGGTATTTAATAACCTACTAAATGGTGCAGTCAGGATTTGAATCCAGGCAGTCGAATTCCAGAGCCTGTATTCTTTTTAACTGGAGTTGTCTAGAAAAGAGCTGACCCAAACTTTGCCATAATGACCCAGTCTGGCCTAGTTTGGGCAGCATAATATCGCTTAATAAGGCAAGGTATAAAAGAGCTCTGAGACCAACAAACCAAAAAACAAATGAACAAGAACACTCCAGATAAACCAACAAATGAGAATCTATTTATCTATGTCGCTGAGTGGAATAGTCTCATTTATTCCCCCATGAGGTATGGCACAAATCTCTTTCTCTACAAATGATACAACTCTCTCCTTCACACAAAAGCTATATTCCTTTTTCTAGTCCTAAAAGCTATACATAATAATGCCCGCTACTTCCAAGAACTGCAGAGTGCCACCAGATTCTCTTTCAGATGCTGGAGCAAGACACCCACCAGATCTGAGCAGTCGTTGGCATGTCACATTGTCTTCACAATGCAAGCGATGCAAACTCTTGATGATGTTTTTCAAGGCCCTGCCTCACAGGTGGCGCTGCATGAACACTTTAAGCCTCTCAGCGTCCAATCATCTTAGGTTGACCTCATGTACTTAGCCTGTGCTGAGGACAAATGTAGGATTTGAGTGCTATGCTGTCCTGAAGTCATCTCATTATTATTATTATTTTTAAATAAATATATTCAAATTCTACGAAGACACAAATATCAGTATATCACCCCTTTCCTTAAAACCGTTCAATGAACTTCAGTGAAGAATAAAGTATAGTACTCAATACAAAAACATGACCCTTGCTTCTATCTCTAGTCTCAAGTAACTTATTCTGATTCATTTTGTTGTGTGTGTTTAATTCGCTCTTACAACATGTTATTTCATGTCTGATATGCTGTGCTTCTATACAACACTGTAGGTACAACACTGTACCTACAGTCAACAATACTGTTTTGTACGCTTAAAAATCTGCTGAGAGAATAGATCTCATGTTGCGTTATTTGCAGAATAAAATTTTTTAAAAAATTCTATTTGGGTTTACAAGTTCATGTAAAAGATGCAAAATCATCTGGAGGAATTAAAAAAATATTTGTGAATCACAGATGGTAGCATGAGTTAGTTTCACCTTATATCCAGCTAAGATCTGTGGTGATGAGAAAATGAGAGCTTAGATTAGGGTGTGTATGGGGGTTCAGGTTATAGGTGATTTTATGAGATGGAAGAAAACCTAGCCTGTGGATATGAGGAGATGGGGAGTGTGTGCCACCACATGGGATTTAAAACAGGAAAAGTTGAATAGTTGAGGACCTAGGAAGAGGACATGAAGAGAGGGATGGATGCCACAGAAAAATGGCCTTTAAAAAAATTTTGCCCAAGGCAAGTCATGTAGAAGGGAGGAAAGCACTCTTTTTTACTTTTGAAGGAAACTCCTGACCCCCTTCTTTATTGGAAGTTACATCCTTTAGCTGTGGTCTGAGTTAGAGAGGCTTTTATGGATCTGCCTAGAGACTTAAGCAATATCTTTAAAAGAAATATTTTTGGGAAAATGCATTTGAGTTTTCAACAATTGATTTATAAGTGACTTTGCAGAAAACAGACCTTGGAGGGTTACTTCTATAACTTAAGTATAAAGTTAACATTCAGTTTTTATGTTTCTAAATCAGAAAGTTGATCATGCTGTGACTTTTAAAAATGCTCCTGAATTTGAAAAAGAAATGGCTAAGGTTATTTATAGATTTGAAAAGACTAAGTAATTTTTGTTTTAAAGTTACCAAACAAGGAAGAATCAGTATCTCCTTTTTACCGAAGTCTTGGCTCTTGTGGCCTCCCCCGTTGAAAATCTTATTATAATTTCCTGTAGCATATTTACTAAATCCTTCAAGGCTTTTCTTTTGTAGTCATTGTGGATTTGCACTTAAGCTAGGTAGAGTTATATTTTTAGTTATAGAAGGAAGAGGCCACCAATAACAGAATCGGAAATTTCAATCATAAGGAAACCAAAAATGTCATTTCTAATATATCTAAAAAATCTAGGAAGAAAAGTAGATATGGATTTGTGAAACATGGTAGTTGGATTTCAGAATTACATTTTAAGAGCTTAAAGTGGGTCTGGATATAATATAGCTTTAGTTTACAAAGCTTACAAATGAATTTGTTTCTTTTTTTTTTTTTTTTTTGCTTAGGTTTATGTGAATGTAATCTACATTAGCTACTGTGTGCTTCACTTAAGTAAAGCCAAGAAAATGTAAATTTTTTTTGTTTGACATCTGGGGAAGGGTGTCACAGAGTGCCAAAGTCTTGATGAAGCATCATTAGAGTGCATCAAAATTACCCGGGAAGTTTTTGCAAAATATAGCTGCTTGAGTCTGCATCTATATTTTATAAAATCTCTCTAGAATGGTGATTCTGATTTGCAGGCATGGTTGGGAACTGCAAGATTCAAGTCTAATATTTAGTTCTGCAAATCCAAAATCTCCTGTATGGTCCAAATGGGGATATAGGATTGACCATATAGGAGTTCAGGAAAATGCATGGAATATCTCTATACATCACTATAATTATGAATTACACACCAATTAAAAAATCAGCATAAAAACCTGTATGGAAAAGAAGAATCAGTAAGGAAAATTAGAGTACAATTTCATGGTACCAGGTACTAAAAATGCCACAACACATTTACAATATTATAATGTTAAAAGAGATAAATTCAGGCTTTTGGAAGTTGATGCTCTAACTTCTAATTTAAAAATAAAAAGTTCAGCCAGCCATATGCTTGGTTCCAAGCATACCCTGCTTTCATATATTTGGATGTTTACTGTCACATTATTTTTAGAATAGTATTTGGCATTAAGCTGGCACAGGCTTGATAAATAATAACATTTGTCTACATGAAGTTTTATATATTTTTTCTGAAAAAAGTAAGGGGATTAATTCAACTCTAATTTTTATGGTTTAAAAAAAAGGTATTGGTAGGTAAATGTGACTTCATTTTTTTTACTGTTGAATATTAAATGAATGCGATGTAGATTAATTTTGCTCTCATACCCTAGCACAAATATAATTCCACAGATCACAATTTACAAGGAAAGTATGCTAATAAAATACAGCTCTCATTATTAATATATAACCAGCATAAGGTAAAATGCCATCTTTACTAGATTTATAATTTGACTACATAAATATTTAAAAGATCCCTTTAATTTTTTAAATTAATATTAGCTTTGCATTTGTTCAAGGAAACTCTTCAAATGACTCACATTGCTTTTGAAAGGCTGATATGCACTGATATGTATTATTTAAATACTCATATTCTTGACGTATATCTAGATTTTTTTTTTTTAATGGTGAAAATTAAGACTATTCTTAGCCACTAGAAGAAAACAGACCAGGAAGTAACAGAAAAACAATTTTAAAACTCTTGGTGACATCTTCTGATATACATTATAATAATAGATAATATTATGGAGACTTTAATATGGCGTTTAGGTCTATTTGCTATTTAATACTACATAAAACTCACAATAACTGTGGGAAGTAGTTATTGCCTATTCTTGACTTTATTTTATGGATGACAGTTGTCCTTGAATCTTCCCTTTTGCCTGCACACTTTATCCAATCTAACAGCAAATTCTATCAGCTCTACACCACAGAATCTAGTATTTTCCATCAACTCAACTATAATCCTCATCTAAGCCACTGTCATCTCCTTACTTAGATTTTTATTACAAAAGCCTCCAAATTTCTCTCCAGCCATCTGTACTTCACATTTGTCTTTGAATATAGCAACCAGAGCAATTTTTTAAAAACACAATCAGATTATGTTGTATCTCTACCCCAAACCCTACAATAGCTTCACGTCTTACCCAGAGAAAACTCAAACACATTACAATGGCCTAAAATGCCCCAATTCAGTGTTTTTACAAGTTGGTTGCATATTAGACTCAGCTGGAGGAACTTTGAACAAATATAAATGCATGGGTTCCACCAAGAGATTCTGATTTAATTCACCTGGGATGCAGGCTGGAACTTGGGATTGTTAAAAGCTCTCTAAATTAAATGATTATAATGTGCAGCCAAGGTTGAGAATAATTTCCCTCCAACATTTGAGTCCCTTTCTGCCTCCATCAACTCTCTGACTTCATCTTCTACCACCCTTTCCCTTATATAATCTCTTCTAACCATAACCATAGGGTGACGATATATTTTATTAACCCAATGGCAGGGTAAAAAGGTCAATATTAACAATTATGAAGAGGCAATAGGCAGGAATTAGCACTGTTCTAGGAAAAAAAAAAGGCATTTGGTCATAAAGCATAAAGGCTTAATTTGTAGTTCTTTGGGTATAAAATGCTCCAACCTCAGGGTGTTGGCCCCTGCTATTCTTACTCTTTGGAATATTTCCCCCTAGGCATCCAATTGGCTTGTTCCCTCACCTTCTTCCATCTTTACTCATATGACACTTTTCAGTAAGATCTTGCCTGTTCATTCAATTTCATACTGAAATCTAATCTCACTTTCATCTTCACTTCTCCTACTTTTTCTTCCCATCTGATGTACATACATTTGGCTGAATTCTTTATTTCTCTTCCCACTAGATTTTTTATTTCTGTTTTGTTCACTTCTGTATCCTAGCCTCCAGAATAGCACGGGGTCTACTATGTGAACTAAATATGAACACATATTTGTGCAAAAAAAAAAAAAAGAATGATTTATCAGCTGTTTCACATTGGGCAAGCTACCTATTATGCTTTGCCTCAGTTTCCTCATTGATAAAATGGGGATAATATTAACACCCACCTCATAATGTTGCTGTAAGCACTTGGTGAATTAATGAATGCATGGGATTGGGATAATGCCTGACTCACAGAAAGCACACATAATTGCTATCTACATTAGTTAATTAAAGATATTCATTTTCATTTTTGCTTTAGCCACTGATTCTTAGGGCCACACCTGGAAACTGTCACCCCTAAAATGGCCTTGCTTCAGAAATATTTTATTTCCTTTCCTTTCATTTTATTTTTATTTTTATTTTTTTTGCTTTAAAAATCTTA